>NC_079906.1:23085866-23116057 GCF_024868665.1 Triplophysa rosa
ACGCGATTTATGCACAGCTTTTGAGTGAAGTACGGGGAAATGCTGCTGCATCCGAAAGCCAGAGGGCGCTCTCGTGCGGAAACACCAAATACGCACTGCAGAAGAAGACCATAACACGCTCTAGAATCTAGGAAATGCCTTTGGACGTCTTTTCATCACTGTTACTCAAGCCTCATCAGGTATTTTTAAGATAATAAAGTATATTTATAATGATTGTGTTTGACGGGTGTTGCTTTTTCAAATGCACGTTATAAGCGATTCAAACTCGCACTGCTTTTAGATCGAGCAGCATTTCTACTGATCCCAGAGCCGTGCTTCATGGACAAAAGCTACGCATTAAAAAATATCGACACATTGCGTATCGCAGCCAGCTCGATTACAATAGGATTTAGTGGTATCGCGATAAATTGTCCTGCAGCCCTATCCCAGATAGCAAGTGCTCTAAACTAATAACACACGGTCACCCGGATGCAGCAAATCATTTTGTCAGGTACCGTTAATTATTACACAAAAAATAAATATGTCTTTTAATAACATATATGACATTATATTTACAAATAATTAAATTGCCTGTTCGTGATATTTGAACGTTCTGAAAGAAAGAACGAACGAACGAGACACATGAAGTAAGCATGTTCACAAACACACTCGTGTGAGTCGAGCAGAAGCTCATAACAGTCGTTTACGAACAGACAACAAACACTATTTATCCTCATTACTTGATCTCTCTCTCTCTCTGTTTTAACAGCCAATTTTCACCTGTGACCGAACGTCAATAAAAACACAATCTCAAACACTTAACCACCCACCACGAAGAAGAGCATTATGGGATGTGAAAATAAATAAGGACAGGGACGGCTGAACACATGAGTCCACAGCGTCTCATTTGAGCCTCTTTATCAATGAGACGGATTGAATCTGTGTGTGTGTGTGTGTGTGTGTGTGTGTGTGTGTGTGTGTGTGTGTGTGTGTGTGTCAGCGGTGAGGTGATCCATCAGGCTAATTGTGCACTCGTCCATCTACTCGTGGGACACGAGGTGTGAATGTTTTCATGCTGAACAAGCCCGTGTCAAACTAAGACTGATGAGAGAATCTTCTGGAAACTTCTAATGAGCCACTGGAGTCATCTGGAGCCAAAGTTTCCAAACTGAGCTCATCACGTACTCCTTCAAGAGTTAAACAAGTGCATTATCAAATCTCAGCCATTAGAAAACAACACACACGCACACCATGAACACAACACTGCTAACACACCGTTACTATCATCTGAATGTGTACTGAAATCAGTTCTGACACACACACACACACAGTTCATTTATATACAGGAGTGCGTGTGCGCGTGTGCGAGAGAGTGTTTGGTGTCCTGCAAGTGGAAAGATCCCTGCTAGTGTCTTATTATTCTGTCCAAGTGCCACTGACTACACACACACACACACACACACTATTCTGTCCGAGTGCCACTGACTGCACACACACGCGCGCACATACATACACACGCACATACATATCACGCACGCACGCATGCACACACATGTAGACACACAAATGCACATACACACACAAGCAGACACACACACACACAAAGACACACACACGGCCGTATAATGACACCACAGGGAATATTAATCAATTAAGAGCGCAGTGCTAATGAAGAAACTCAGTATTCATACCAACACACGCGGCACAGAACTGACCTTCAACATCATCTCACTACACAACTGTTGCTCTGATGAGTTATGAATATAAAACCACCTGAGTCGAGTAACTGGACACCACACGTCCTGCAGTTTTAGTATTTATTCGCCTCAAACACAAACAGATCACATGACTAAACCAAAAGAGAGAGACTCTTCTGAAGTGGATTGAACACAGACGTGTCTTCATTGATATCATATCAGCAGACGACATGTAAATGTGATCTTCACCACCTTTGTGTCTGCTCTTCTTCTCATTAATAATGCTAATCCACCCCCTCGTCATCATCAATCATATTATGTGCAGAACGACTTCAGCGGTGTCATATCAAACACATTCATCCTTCAGTGGGACATCTGAGATTCTGTACACCATACACACACAATAGATGCTGAGTTATACAGCCAAACTACTAACATTATGTTATGAGCAGATGAACACGGTGTCATCACGCACTCCAAACAAACAGAATCAACAACAATCTTCACTTATTCACACGTGACACGATCACACACGCTAAACATAACGATGGTCTCTGACCCCTGCAGACGGCCGATCTCCTCATGAAGAGTTATTACAAGAGCCGATGACAGCAGGAAAGATTCAAACACACTGAAAAAATGATTATGTGCCTTAGTAGGTTTTATGAAAAGAAATAATTAAAATATACTTAATAGAATTATGTTCCTGTTTTTAACAAAAAAATGAGTTAAAATAACATACAAATCATGGGAATAAAATCTCTTAACTGTGGTTGTTAAGAATTTAATTATTTTCTTTGAGTAATTTTAATTGAACAAATTATGAAGTAAATCCAACTCAATTTTATTATCTTACACCCATTTAAATTGATAAAATTAAGTTCACTTATTTATTTTGTGTTGAGACTACATAAATCATTTTTGTAGATATATCTACCTATATCAGCATGCTTTGCGTCTGACTGCATTAGGAGATTCATTTTCCAGATCAACAGTCATTTGAAGTGTTTTTCAGTAAAAATAAAGACTCGTTCGTGTTTTTGTTGATTTATCTTTGAGACTTAGGAGAGTTGTGGTATTATTTTTAAGTTGTTAGCGTTGTTCAGAAGAGCGGTGCTTGTGCGTGTGCCGAGGGAGGTTATATGATATGAGTCATGAAGCGTGTTATGGAGCAGTAAGTGTGCTCATGCCAGTACAGACACCAGTCTCTTCTCACTTGACCATCTATGTTGTAAAAAAATAGTTTATAATTCATATTTCAATATGAAAGTAAGTGAACTGTGAAGTTTTTGTTCAACATAATCTTTTTTTGTTTACTCCAAGTAATATTTACTTAATATTTGAACAGATACTAAATGTATTTAATAAGTAGAGCTTACTTTATTCTGGTTAGTAACTTATACTTGAATTATAGCAGCACAATTTACTTTAAAAAGTGTTGTGCAAATTGTTACGAGGATTTTATAGAGTAAATTCTAAAAGCTATTTTTTTCAGTGCACACTTAGTTTTTTGGGTGACATTAGCATTATATTAATACTTATACACAGAGAAAATTAAATGAGAAAATGAAAGATTCTTCTTTAAAATACTGATAAACATCCATCTGCTCAATATACTTTTACTGTTAATGACTCTCATGTAGTATACTTTACTGTAGAGAACTATACTAGACTTTGCTCATGTTCTGTCATAATAACTATAGTGAATGAATAAACTGCGGTAAAACTAATATTTACTATAGTAAGGTTTACAACACAATGAATGTAAGTATACTACATTATGTTTCTTTGTCATGTGTAGACAGAATAATATGATTGGAGTGCTTCTGACTCACAGCTTCAGTCTTTCGCTGTTAAGTTTTTTATTTAGAAAAACATTTCATTAAACTACACAGAATAATTGGCTAAATAAAAGCGTATGCATATTTTCACAAAGGCAAATCAATTAACTTATTCGCTCTTATTGTACTCCTTGTTATTGTCCTTCATTTATACGAGACGCTTTCAACTGATTTATTCTGCAGTCCTTCAAATAAACAACTCGTGATTTTGATCAAAGCAAAGTAAAGACCATACAGACGGCCCAATAAAACCCTGTCAAAGCCAATGAAAAATACATTTCATCTCCATGCTGTTTGACCGGGTTATTGGAACACCTGTTGTTTCACCGTCATGTCTTTTTAATAACTTCATTTATTTCTGTTGGAAGGGCTCAATGTGCCGCGGTTTCATTTCATTTCTGTCACAATATCAAATCTTTAATACCTGCAAACTCTTGCTCTTACAAGACTTACAGGTCAACGGTGAGATGACGACAGATAAATAAACACAGACCTCTGTGTATATAATAAACAAAAAACATGTTCAGGGGGTTAAAGGGATAGTTCAGACAAAAAATATACAGGTGAATAAACACGACAAAAGAAAAATCGTGCATAAATAAAAATCCTTTTTAATCCCATCTACTCCTAACAGTTTAATAAGACGCACGCGCCTGCCCCAAAAATAACTTCTGATCTGTGTTTGGTTACAATATAACTATTTCTTTTATATTGAATTGTTATTAATATTTTATAGTATTTTAATTGTATTAAATTACATGAAAACGACTCCACAGTTATTGATTCTTTGCGGAGGGCCACATAATGTTTGTTTATGAAAGCGTCTTTTCCAGAGAATATCATGAAGCTGCAGGTGAAGCTCATGGAGTTTTTAAGTCTGGAGAGGATTTACAGTGCTCAGGATGTGTGACGCACCGCTGCAGACGGAACAGACTTCAGCGTCTGATCCGGCGCTCTGGACTGTGAAGTGCACGGCCGTGTTTTCAATTTCCTCCGCTGTTGATTCTATAGCCGGAGTGAACGCACACTGCTTTTCATTTAAATAACACACACACACACACACACACCAATCCAACCCGTCCAGAGCCATGAAACACACAACATACTGTACACAACATCACGACATATATCAAACGGGATCAAGACCGTTTCTCATTTTCAACACACTGTCTCTGATCTAATCTGACAATCCAGAATTAAAAGCTTTTCAGCACTTATTCACCTAAGCCTGTTTTATTTGATTTATTTCGTGAAATACAAATGGTGAATATGAATGTCTGATCTTCTGATTCCATTACAACACCACACATGAAAACACAGTGGTTGACCAAAATAAACTTCCAATAAACCTCCGCAAAAAATCACTAACTGTTGAGTAGTTTCATTGAATTTAATACAAGGAATATACAATAAAATATGAATTAATATTAATACTAGGCAGGGCGATAACCAAACACAGACTAGAAGTTAACTTCGGGTCAAGCGCGTGCATCTGATGAAACCATCTTTTAAACTGTAATAAAATTCCTAGATTCAGTTTTTGAACCACACCTTAGTTAATATTCAAAATATGATATTATTTTTTTCAGTTTATCAATTCACTTCAGATAATACTACAGACTGCAATAGAGTACATTAACAAAGTCAAGTAATTATTATAATGTACTACTGAAAACTGCAATATCAGTTTACTAAAGTAAATATAAAAGCACAGTGTATTTTGTCAGCTTTGCAGTATCATTCACCTGCTACCCATCATTGACAACAGATCACCGACATTCTGCCTAAATCTCCCGATGTGTTCTACAGAAAAACTGGGAAAAATGGAACGATAGGAGTCTTCAAATTTTTAGGGGTGAATTATTCCAGTAAAAAAACCCAGTGTGACTAAAATCAGCATAAGATCCACAGACTGGCGCACGACTCAAACTCTCAATATTCAGCGTGCGGTCGGTCCGGTCAGAGGTCTCATCTGTCACCAGGTCTCAAACAGCCTGAGGCGAGCTGGGGTGAACGAGCCCCTGTGACCCGTCAGCCTCTAATGATTAGCACCGGGGGCGTTCTGTAGGGCAGGTGAACACCTCATCACCACGGGACAGCACGGCAGCTTTCATCATGATACACTTCCCCAGCACCACTGTACTGACTGACCACACACACACATGCTTCACAATCATCAAGAGCTCACACAACCCTGCACACTACTGTAAACATTCTCAAACACAACATGCTCCCGTAGCTAGAAGATTCCAAGGAAAACAAACACGCATCAGAAAAATATACATCCTAAATAAACTGGAAGTCACTTTGGATAAAAACATACAAATGTAAATGTAAAAAACACAACAACACTAAACACATTGTAAACATTTGAAACTACACAAAACACACTTTGAACACTGTTATTTTCAGAAAGCATCAGCATCAAACACACAAAACACAGAAACTACACAAAACAACTGTCTGAGGGTCCGGAGGTGCTGTAAACATGAGCTGAAGATGGATCATTTCACAACATCTGTTGCCTCTCTCACCAAGTCATACAATTTTGAAATGAGAGTAACTACATTACAACCAAATCTATTCTGAATATCATTTACTTAAAATGTGATCTGTGTAACTCTTCAGACAAAACTAATGTAAAGCAGCTTTAGAACTTGAGAAAGCAGCAGATGTTTAACAGCAGAGTTTCCTCTCACTGTTCAACACCAATTACACTCAATTAAACGCAGACAAATGATGAACAACACATACACACACACTCGCACACACACTCACCCACTCGCAAACACACTCAAACACACACACTCAAACACACCCACCCACGCACGCACTCACACACTCGCACACACACACACACACACACTCAACCACCCACCCACCAACGCACACACTTGTACACACACACACACACACGCTCTCACACTCAAACACACAACCACTCACACACACACCCACGCACGCACTCACACACACACAACCACCCACATACCAACGCACACACTTGTACACACACACACACACGCTCTCACACTCAAACACACACACACACACACGCACACACACTCGCAACACAGCACACACACCACACCCCACCCACACACACACCACACCACAACACTCACCACCACACACACCACACACACACCCACACACACCAACACACACACACACACACCACACACACAACCACACCCACCCCCCAACGCACACACGACACACACACACAACACTAACAACACCACCCCAAACCCACAACCACCACACACACACACACACACACCCACACACCACACACACAACACCACAGCACGCACTACACACGCCACACACACACAACACACATCAACAAACCACCAACACACACACTTACACACACACACACAAACACACCACAACAACACTACAACACACCACTCAACACACACCACACACATCACACACCCACCACACAACACACACCAACACTCAACACAACCCCGCACACACACGACACACACACACGCACACACACAACCCACCCACCAACCACCACACGTACAACACACTCGCACCACACACCACACACCCACACACACCCACACCACAAAACCACCCAGCCCACCAAACGCACACATGTACACTAACACACACACGATTCACACTCAACCCACAACCACTCACACACACAAGCACACCACGCACTCCCGACCAAAAACTTTTTTTCCGCCACACACACACACACGCACACACACACACGCACGCACACACACTCAACAACCCACCAACCAACGCACACACTTGTACACACACAACCACCCACCCACCAACGCACACACTTGTACACACACACGCTCTCACACTCAAACACACAACCACTCACACTCACACACACACACTCATCCTCTATCTGTGACACCTAAAATGAATGTTTGCTGTTTTTGACCAAAACATATTCACAAGTAAAACAACTTCAGCTTCTACTTGAACCTGCTCAAATATGACAAAGATACTGCAACACAAGTACACATGACACATAACAAGGGTTCACAGCACCTTCTACTACACTCATTTTTACATCCCTTTTATATGAACTCAAACCTTTTCAACTGGTTGACAGTAGATGACTGACAAAGATATTCATCACAACATCACATCAGTGAATCTAAGACTCTGTGATGTGTGAATGTGGGGCACAGAGAAGCGTTTTCTCTCTTTAACATCCCATAAAAAACACTCCGATGAAAGAGATGAAACTCCTCAAGCCCTTTGAGTGTCCTGACATCATCAGTCGTCCTCATGAGCGGGACGGGGTTATATAGGGTTTCATTCGTGCCATAAGAGGAGCGCCCGGCGAACATTCACACCCATCAGACACAAGAATGTGACGTTCCACGATCAGCTCGATGATGCCACAACACTTTGAAAACAAGAAGAAGGTTTAAACCGGTGACAGAATGAGTAAGAACAGCGCAGATGTGAAGAAAAGAGAGGGCATGAATTCATCTTTGACTAACACTCAGATGTTATTCATTTAAGCCACTGGTACGCTTCACAATACCGCAACCGACGCTGAAAACATCCCAGAAGAGCCTCTCACACGTAAACACACTGATGAACCGCCGCTGCACAAACACAACACAATGACAAAAGAAAGAAGTGCACGCTTTGTGTTTCCAGCAGCATTTCTTATCTTACAATGCTGTGTTCTGCTTCTGTGTAAAATAATGTTTGCTGTTTTTGTCATTAAAGAGTCACTATTACAATGTCCTTCAAATGACATTTCATGCGGTGTGTGATGTTGCTGTGTGTGAATGTCAGCGGTCTGTCGAGTTGTGAAGCCGAAAGCGAACGAATCACAAAGTTCTTGGCTTGGGGAAAAGGAGTCGACTCTGAATCACGCGAACGAGTCGTCTGTCGTTCTCACTTCAGCTCCGGGTCAGATTTGCGTCACTCGGTGTGATGCCCGCCTACGTTCCATTTGCGACCAATCACAGCAGACTAGACCATCTGACCAATCAGATCAGAGTAGGCTGACAGAAAGGAGGGGCTTAGACGGATGAATCGCCGAACGAATCATTTGAGAGTCAGTCAAGAAGTGAGGTAACGATAACTGACAATTATTAGAGAATAAAAGTGTTTTTACAGCGTGTATGTGCGTAAACTTGCTGTTGGACACTCTGTAAACCAAAGTAGGACCTTAAACATCACAAAATATTTACTCTTTAATTGATGACATTTAGAGTGTTTCCTGACTCTGTGGGCTGTGAATGACACCGAAACCATAACGTGACACTGTCTTTGCAGTATTAATATAAAAACTGATGATTAAATACATAAAAAACCTCACATTTCAATATTCAAACTTTACACTGTAAAACATTTCACTCATTCAAACAATTCATAATTTTGTAGTGACTGCTTGCATCTAAATGTTTTAATAGGCTCAAAGTTTTGTCAATTTAATCAACGGTCTGTTGACACAAGTGATCATTTACAATTGTGCCAACGAAAAAATGTACAAATGTACCACTCACATTTTTCTGTTGTTGTTTTACAAGCAGTGTATTATAAGTAAATAATAAAAACACTACAAATATTTTGTGAAATGATCAGCATGTCCGTAAACATAGAGACTAAAAAAACTATATTAATATGAAGGTTTTTCCGTATGAAGTTTTTACAGTTGTTTTACCTGTATTTTACATTTTGCACTGCATTGCGGTGTGTTTAACCATCAATGGAATTGTCTGTAAAAACACATCTACCGACAGAAAATTACCAGTACACTTTCAGTTGTTTTTACAGTATACACAAAAGTAAGTTCAAATATAGTCTGAATTATGTCAAAATATGACTACAGTATTTGAATCAAATGCCTAACTTAAAACCTAGCTTTAAAATTCTTTTAAATATCTTCTGATCTTACAAAATAAAATAAAATCTGCTTCATACTGTAAACCAGCGAACACAGTTCAGGATGAACATGAATGGTTTTAAAGGTTAAAATCTCATTTTCCTGATCATCACAATGAAACATCGTCTGATCTTAGCACGCACACAATCAGATTCTGTCAACATAAAGACAAGTAATGATCAGACATGACATCAGTCTGAATACTGCTGAACATTGAAGCACACATGCAGCTCATGTAAGAGTCTGAACACATGCAGGATCGTCCTGATCGAGGACATTAAAGACTGTTTCAAAGTAATGAGCGTCCTTCAGCTGAACTCCGTATTCTTGTGTCCAGGCTTTGATTTTCAGGTACTTCTCCCTGTGAAGCTCAATATTACAGACATGATTACCATCATCATCATCATGTGAATAGAGCTCTGTGTGATTTAACAGACTGAAGACATTGAGAACACTGACTGTGAGGACATAAAGAGACACGCTGGAGGTCTTTCACAGCATCATCTGACCAAAAAATCCTGACAATACAGACGGTCATGTTAAACCCATCCCATCATTGACTGAGACCTCCTGAGGTTCACACCTCTAACCGGACAGAAGAGAACGAGTCGAGTCCTGAGAAAAATACAACACTAGCCTAAAGACTGACTCAATTCAACACCAGAGAGAGTTCAAGCACAGACACTTTATAAACGTGTATAATATTTGTGTTTGGGGTCAAATACACGACCAGTCTAAAGTTTAAGATTTAAGTTACTTACTGATTTACTTTCCACATTTTACAGGGATGCTAAACTCATCAAAGTTAGCTGATAAAACAGAAAAATATTAAAATATGAACATAAATAATAATGAATATAATTTGCTTTCTTGTAATTGTCTTATGTCAGTTTCTTGAGATGATTTTCAAACAATATTGTTTAATATGATCTAATTTGCTGTTCTTTTATTATTCAGTCAGTCAACTATTTCAACTAGACCATTTTTTATCAAAAGAAAAATGCTAGTGTAGTTATGAAAAAATCTCATTTTAACAAAGTTGTGTTATTGTCATTATTAACACAAATATCAGACATTTAAGCACACATCTTCAGATGGATAATGAGAAAGATTTTGCTCAAGTGCTCTAAAACGTTTGACGGCAGTGTGTAAAAGAGTAAATGATTTAGCGTGGACGTGTGTTCACCTCATCTTCACCACTATCACCGAATTCATTCACCAAATGACATTATCAACCTGTACGACTCTCTTTCTTCAGCAGAAGACAAAAGCAGATTATTACCTTAATAAAACCATGTTGTTATTCTACACACTGTAAGCAAACACCAATAAAAAAACGTCATAAAATAGACCTAATCTCTTCTGAGGTCATACAAGAGATTCATATAAAAAACAAATTGAACATGCACTTTACTGACAACCCTTATTTCAGTGTAAACATTTCAACACGAACACGAGTATAATATTTTAACTCTATTATTTTATCAAGCCAAAGAAACTAATCCATGTCATAAGACACATGTCCTCCACAGTACATACAGTACATGATCAGATCAGACGTCTTCTACTGTAGCTCAGAAGAGAAGAATTGAGAAAGCCAGCGGTGTGCTGCAGATATATTATTAACAAGTGTTGTCTGCTGATTGGGGAAGAGTTTCCCGTGAGATCTGCAAGAGATCTTTAGTTGGCTCACAGGCCCTGATTTATTTACACCACATTATTAATGGAGTGGGGTTAAGACTTTGATACGGCCCCTGTGTCCGCTTTCATGCTACTGGAGCATCCACACACACACACACACACACACACACGCACGCACGCACACACACACACGCACACACACACACGCACTCACACGCGCACACACACACACACACACGCACTCACACACACACACACACACGCATCCACACACACACACACACACCCACGCACGCACGCACACACACACACGCACACACACGCATCGCACCACACACACACACACACCACACACACACACACACACACACACGCACGCACACACACCACACCACACACCACACACGCACTCACACGCGCACACACACACACACACACACACACGCACTCACACACACACACCATCACACACCACTACCACACACACACACACACACACATCCACACAACACCCGCACACACCACCACACCCACACACACACACACCACTCACGCACACCACACACGCATCCACACAACACACACACACACACAGCACACACACACCACACACACAACACACGACCACACACCACACCACGCAACACACGCACCACACCACACACACGCACACACCACACACACACACACGCACCACACACACCACACACAACGCACTCACACTACAACACACACCATTCGCACCACACGACAGCACACACACACACACCAACACAACACACGCACACACACACACACACACACACACACACAGCTCTCTGATACCTGCTGTCTTAAAGATCATCCTGAGGAACCTAAGAAAGATGAAGAACCTCAGGTGAACATCACAGGGCTCCACAGGTTGAATTCCACACTGACTGTGTTTTTGTTTCTCCTTCACAAATGTTAAAGACAGCAGTGAGCTGGCACCCGCATCAGCAGCCGGGACGGCCTGAGGAAACACACCATCTTCAAATCAAACCCCAGCATCATCCTCACGCATCTGCTCGACCTCATACTGATGGAAACTCCTCTCGTTATCGATTCACATCACTTACATTATTCAGCTCCAAACCACAGTCAAACACCACCGATACCAGCTGTAGATATCATAGATGTACATACACACAGAACTGCTGTTTCTACAGGCCGCTGAACACAAGTCATCCGCTCCTTACATCAGTCAGAGCCGGCCCATCAACCCTACACACGTTACGTGCTGTTGTGTAGACACAAACAATATAGTTGATAAACTAACACACGACAACAAGACGAAAAGTGTTCACTTTATAAAGTGTTTATAAAGTGTATTGAGTTCATATAAAAACTAGGGCTTTCAATAGATTAAAACATTGAATCACGATTAAACGTACCCTTTTTGTGCGATTAAACATACACTATTTCTTTCATTTAACGTGTTTATTTTAGTGCTGTCAATCGATAAACATTTTTAACTAACTAATCACACACTGCATTTATGTTTTTAAATATACTTTTCCATTCTAATTTCACATTTGATCTCCAAATGAATGCAGAAACAACACATTTCTTTAACAGCATCGTTTTAATATTGTTGGCTTTGCAGCTGATGTCTTTATTTTTATTTTTTTCTACTAATCAAACCCATTGTAATAAGTGTGCCCTTCCTACCGGTCTATACAGAAAATCAATCAAGCTCTCAAACACTTTGCAGTCTTTACTGCTAAATACATGAAATGCAGAAGAATCCTCATTAAAGCTACAAAATCACAATGATTTCTTCTTTTCTTTAGTTTCTTTATTAACATTAGTGACAGGAGTCACAGCAGTACGTTTAAGAGCAGGTCTAAGGCCCGATTCACATTTCGTGTCTAAAACCGCGAGCCGCGCCTCTTTCTCTCTTAAAATGTTAAACTCAGAAAAGTTGAACTATTTCCACCTCGATGTGGCACCGACGCGCATAAGCATGAATGTCGCGACCTCGTCGCTCCCTGTTTGTGCCGCCTGCCGCGCGTCTACATTTAATATAACGGATATGCGCACGGAAAAGACGCAACACATTGTCACCTGTGAAAGGTCATTTCTTCAGGAATTTATAGGTCAGAAGTTTTAGTAAAACCAGATGCTGCACAATGTTGTAGCACCTTAGCAACCCATTGATGTTTACTGTGAGGCGGACTCTTCAAATGCGGAATCTGCATTTACATTTTTCCTTAAGTTATTTACTATTTATTAGTAAAGAAACAACTTAAGAGAATCATATCATATCACGTGAACCACATATCATCCCTGCAGGTTCACACACGTGACCTGAAGTCAAAACGTTTTCATACTAGACTGTGAAATCAACTTCAACTAACACAGAGGCTGTAGTGCCCTAAACAGTGTGCTCCGTGAGGAACATGACAAACACATACAGGAGTGAAAGTGAGGCTCTCAACGCCGCAGGGCTGAATGTATTCTTACACCTGACCATTTGTCTGCTGGCCTCACGGATCCGGATCGATCCGGATCGCACCAGGACCACAGCTCTGGGCCAGAGAAGCCTTTGATTCCTCCAGCAGATGATTGAATGCTGGAAAAGGAAGAAAACAAACGTGATAAAAGCCGCGCGAGAGCCGACACACACCCGTTTGACCTTGATTTTGTGAGAGCGACGTGTTGTGTTGTAATTCCACGTTAAACTCGCTGGAATATAGAGGAATATGATCAATAGTGTTGTCTGCTACGAGCTACAGCGTGTAGGTGTAAAATATTAATCACTTTGGAGATGAATTATGAATGAGAAAACATAAAGAACATGGTTTGAAATCACTTCAGGGAGCAGGACAAACTGAAGAACCACAGACATAACAACACAGCCAACACCTCTAACCCAACAAAACATCAACAAACCAGAGGAAAATCCTTTCATCCGTTAATAAGTACTTTTGTAATTTCACTTTAATCCATTTTTAAAACCAATATCTGAATCAAACGATTGCAAACGTACAAATGGACACTGTTGGCACGCAAATGAAAGTGTGTTTCTTCACTTCTTTGAAAAGCGTCTGCGGTTGATGTAATAAACCTTCCACTGGTGATCAGACTGCTGATATAAAGAAAAGAGAGAGAAATGATCCGTGTAACCACAGCCGGCTCCGGGAAGCTCCGTTATACGACAGCAGAGGCGCATTCATCTTACACTCACGCCAACGGAGGAAAAACCTGAGCAGGTAAAACTGAAGAAACACTCCATTAAAACTGGAGATGAGCAAAAACAGAACACAGAAATCACAGACATGACGCATTAAACCTTTATCTGGACATTGTTAAGCACTTTGTTTTTTAAATGTGCTATATACAGTAAATCAAATTGAAATTGAACCTCTCTGAGGATATCAAATAAGAGAAGGTTTCTTTCCTCAAGATCAAGGGCCTTTCCATACGATACATATCACGATATATACTTTAGAATACAGTATATTGAATTTATTTCAATATGATACATAATTCCAATATACTGCAATGCTATTCAAATAATTTAAAAAAAAATAAAGCTGAAAATACAAATAGCTGTGGACCACCTGGGGTATTTTTTAACATCCCACCAATAGAATCCATCACATTCCAGTAGACACCATTATAGTTTCCATTAAAACCAATACAATTACCATTACAACCATTAAATCTATTACATTTTCTATTGTGTTATGGGCAGGGTTCTATTGTTCTTTCTCAGCGGGATTGTTTTTGCTGCTCTTCAGTTTGATAGCGTTAATGTCAGTTTGTTTCTTTATATTGCATTTTATTTTTAGGAGAAGGGATATTTAATTACTCGCAGTTATCGTTTGACAGCGGAGCACAAGGATAGAGTCACTTTCTCTTGTGCAACCTAATAGTCTTGTGTGACCCACAACAACGCCCTCATTGTCCGTCAATTTAAAAAAAAATCTGTATTTGCACCACATCGCGCATCACAATGAACACGTTTCATGCATGCTCTAAACACGCATCATTAAAATCAAAGCGCACCCACACGCGTCGGCTCTGGAAGCTGGAGCGCCATGCTCGCTCCCGCTTGAGACGAAGGGCGTATGTACTGTATATGACATTAAAACATGATTTTAATAAATGTATCGATAGTAGAGGTTGGACTATCGATACACTATCGTGAAGAAAAATATGTGATAGTTTGCTGCTAGGGATGGGCACGGGTACTCGATTAATCGATTACTCGAACGCATCAGCGACGATCGATCATGAAAACGATGAACGATTGGATCAAAAAATGCATTTTTTTATTAAACTACTTTCATTCTTTCTGATTGGTTATGCTGGTATATGGGGCGGTAGTCTGATATTTGATTGGTTATCGCTGCGAGAAGTTGCGGTCCAGAGACAAGACCGGAGCACAGAGGGAATATGGCTTCTAAAGCGCGCAGCGATGTCTGGCAACACTTTACTCAAAAACTCGACGGAAAAACAGTCAAGTGTAAGATGTGCAGCGCCACACTCGTCTACAAATCCACAAGGAGTTCGATACGTTACCATCTTACATTTAAACACAAAAAATCAGATGATGCAGATGCCACTACCAGCAGTCAGACGAGCAGAAGAGATTTCACCGTCAGACAGAAATGCGACACAGGCAGGCCAGAGAAGATGACGCAGCTAATAGCAGAAATGACCGCAAAAGACTTGCTGCCTATTACACTGCGTTCCAAATTATTATGCAAATTGGATTTAAGTGTCGTAAACATTTAATTTTATATTGTTCAATTAAACTTATGGATGGTATTGTGTCTCAGTGCTCTTTGGATCACTGAAATCAATCTCAGACACCTGTGATAAGTAGTTTGCCAGGTGAGCCCAATTAAAGGAAAACTACTTAAGAAGGACGTTCCACATTATTAAGCAGGCCACAGGTTTCAAGCAATATGGGAAAGAAAAAGGATCTGTCTGCTGCCGAAAAGCGTCAAATAGTGCAATGTCTTGGACAAGGTATGAAAACATTAGATATTTCACGAAAACTTAAGCGAGATCATCGTACTGTGAAGAGATTTGTGGCTGATTCAGAGCACAGAAGGGTTCGTGCAGATAAAGGCAGAATGAGGAAGGTTTCTTCCAGACAAATTCATCGGATTAAGAGAGCAGCTGCAAAAATGCCATTGCAAAGCAGCAAACAGGTATTTGAAGCTGCTGGTGCCTCGGGAGTCCCGAAAACCTCAAGGTGTAGGATCCTCCAGATGCTTGCAGTTGTGCATAAACCTACTATTCGGCCACCCCTAACCAATGCTCACAAGCAGAAACGGTTGCAGTGGGCCCACACATACATGAAGACTAATTTTCAAACAGTCTTGTTTACTGATGAGTGCCGTGCAACCCTGGATGGTCCAGATGGATGGAGTAGTGGATGGTTGGTGGATGGCCACCATGTCCCAACAACGCTGCGACGTCAGCAAGGAGGTGGCGGAGTCATGTTTTGGGCTGGAATCATGGGGAGACAGCTGGTGGGCCCCTTTAGGGTCCCTGAAGGTGTGAAAATGAACTCTGCAAGGTATGTAGAGTTTCTGACTGAGCACTTTCTTCCATGGTACAAAAAGAAGAACCATGCCTTCCGTAGCAAAATCATCTTCATGCATGACAATGCACCATCTCATGCTGCAAAGAATACCTCTGTGTCATTGGCTGCTATGGGCATAAAAGGAGAGAAACTCATGGTGTGGCCACCATCCTCCCCTGACCTCAACCCTATTGAGAACCTTTGGAGCATCCTCAAGCGAAAGATCTATGATGGTGGGAGGCAGTTAGCATCAAAACAGCAGCTCTGGGAGGCTATTCTGACATCCTGCAAAGAAATTCAATCAGAAACTATCCAAAAACTCACAAGTTCAATGGATGCAAGAATTGTGAAGGTGATATCAAAGAAGGGGTCCTATGTTAACATGTAACTTGCCCTGTTAGGATGTTTTTGATTGAAATAGCTTTTGATTTCAGTAAATATGACCTCCTAATGCTGCAAATTCAACAAATGACCATTTTCAGTTTTTTACAACCTATGAAATGTTTTCAAACTCTGTTGTGCATAATAATTTGGAACAGTGCATTTTGAGTTTTTCATTTTTTAAATAAATACTGTTGTCAGTGGGAGGTTTGTTCAATAAAATTCCAAATGTACCCTAACTGTTGATTACTTGAAAATTATACTGACTGTCATTTGCATCGACAAATTAGGAAAACCAGAGAAAGATATCATTTGCATAATAATTTGGAACCCAGTGTAGTTTTGTTGAAGGTGAAGGTTTTAAACGTTTAATGAATTACACTGAGCCCCGCTATACTGTCCCGTCGCGCAAAACAGTCACTGCAAGGATAGATGCTCGATACGAAAAATGCGCTTGTTCACTGAAAGACAGTCTGTCGAAGCCAGCGCGGGTGGCTATAACTACGGACTCGTGGACCTCGCTAACCACTGAAGCGTACATGACGCTAACCTGTCACTACATAAATGAATGGGAAATGCACAGCGCAGTATTAGAGACGCGAGGTTTCGAGGAAAGACACACAGCTGTGAACATTGCCAACTACCTAAAAGATGCAACAGAAAAGTGGCTGTTAAGCTCTGAAAAAGTGACCGCATGTGTGCACGACAACGCTGCTAACATGGTTCTGGCAAATCAAAGTCTTTGGGAATCAGTGCCCTGTTTCGCACACACCCTGCAGCTTGCAATCAATGAGGGCTTCAATGTTGCAACGGTAAAAAAAGTAATCGCTGCAAGTAGCCGCTTGGTATCACATTTTCATTACAGCACAGTTGCTACAGCCGCGCTTAGGCAGAAACAACAAGAACAAAATATACCCGACCATAAGCTTATTCAGCACTGTCGCACGCGGTGGAATTCGCTGTGTGACATGTTCGAACGGATTTTGGAACAGAGGTGGGCTGTGTGTGCCGTTCTGTCCGATCGCAATGTTACCAAACTTGCAGATGCGAGGACACTTGACCTAAAAGATGAGCACTGGGAGATTGTGGAAGAACTGGCACCTGTTCTCAAATCTCTGAAGTGTGCCACAACTGCAATGTGCAGTGAGACCCATGTTTCCATTTCAATGGTCTATCCGATCACACACAGCCTCATCGCTAGACACCTAAACACACAGCGGGGTGAGTCTCCAAGAGAGTCGTATCCGAATCTCTCAAATCTCTGATTGCAGCGGCTTTGGATCCAAGACACAAACATCTCAAGTTTTTTGAGACAGAGCTTCGGGAGAGAGTAAAAGAGAATCTGAAACAGCTTTGCGAGACAATCGCAATCCTGTCAGACCCATACAAAGTCAGCCCGACTCAGCAACGGCGCTCGACACTCTT
Organism: Triplophysa rosa; assembly: GCF_024868665.1. Lineage (NCBI taxonomy): Eukaryota > Metazoa > Chordata > Actinopteri > Cypriniformes > Nemacheilidae > Triplophysa > Triplophysa rosa. Next base: position 23,104,290 of record NC_079906.1, read on the forward strand.
TTCGGTGAGGACTACGGCATGAGTGATGTTTGTCCGCATGCCACCGAAATGGAAAGCTACTTCAGGAGCCATGCATCTCTGTAAACCAGGACCCTTTATTGTGCTGGAAAGTAAATGAGTCTCGATTGGCAAAGCTAAGCACCCTTGCCCAGTGGTACCTGGCTGTTCCTGCACTTCTGTGCCTGCAGAGCGCGTTTTTTCCACCGCCGGTCTAGTTGTAAATAGACTCCGCACTCGGCTTTCATCTGAGCATGTAGACTGACTGAACTTTTTGAATAAAAATATGTAGTCCTTATGTGAAGTTTTATTAGCCATGCATGGTAATATTCAGGCTGTTTTTGTTTTAAGTTTAAGCAGCCATAGTTAAACTATGCCGGCTTTATTTTATTTACCTATACCGACTGATCATTTTGAAATAAATATGTTACCTAATCTTTAAGTTTTATAGCCGTGGTAAAAAACATTCAGGCTATTATTATTTTAAGTTTACGCAGCCAAATGATGCTGGCTCCATTTTCTTTAGGCTACTTAACAGTTGTTTGGTGAAGGTGTATTGAACTTTATTTTTGCGAACCTTTTACAAAACAACTTTTATTTATGCACCGTTGATCCACAGCTGTTGTGATGCTGCTGATGTAAAAGATTGTTTAGTTAATGACAACAGTTGAATAAAATGACTGAAAAGCAGAGTATCCTGAGTGTTTTGTTGTATTATTTGTTGTGTAAAACGTAGAAAAAGGTGGGTTATCTTTTTGAAAACTAATCCAAAATATTTATACAAATAATAAGACACACATATTGATAGGGACAATACTGTAAAATAATTTTGTGATTTTTTTTGCGGGACTTCAGTTGCCGTTGTTTTAAAGCGCCCTGTAACGGGAGAAGCGCATCCACTACTTTCTGGTTGGCACGTAATTCAAGCTCACATGCATTTTGTGTAGATAAAAACAATTTGTAATATAACATTTACATATTGTGTATATAGGCTATGTGATAAATTTTATATAGAATGCGTCATATAGAAAAAGAGCATCAGTTTACCAGTGTTTTTTCACGCTCCAGCTTCACCTCACGCTGATATTTCATTTAAATGTTTACTGTATTAACCACTATTGATGGTGATTTTGAATTACCTAACAGTGTTTATTTAATTATTTTCTGAATCCTGTCATAGTTTTATCAACAACGTTTTTAACAGGGCTTTAAATAAAATCTTTTCATTGCCCCTTGCTTAAGCTCCACCCCCGATTAATCGAGTACTCGTTTATCAAACCTGTCGAGTACTCGAAATGAAATATGATCAGAAATGCCCATCCCTATTTGCTGCATCGATATTTTTGCACAGCCCTAGTCAAATTGCAGGTATTTCTGTATCTAAATGTTATTGGTGTATATCTCATACTGTGAAAGATCTACAGGACCTTTCCATGAGCTGTAAAATATCACATCTGAATCCGGCGTGTATTTTTACCTTTCTCTGTCTTGAAAAGATTCAGATAACAGTGCAGAAACACGGGCAGAGCAATAAGAGAAAGGAGTCTGAAACAACAGCGTCTAATGGATGTTCTCGGTATCAGCCGCGTAACCTTTATAATTGCTCCATTAAAAATTGAGGCCGGAGAGCTGCGAGGAGCGCTGCAGGAGAGCTGCACATTAATATTTAACATGAAACCAACACAAGCTGCCTTCACACACACAGAGATTAGACCTGCTTTATCACTTCCACTGCACTCCTCTCAGCTCAAAGAGAGAGAGACTGAAGCTCCAGTGGGCCGTAGTAAAGCTGTGAGTATCTGAGATTATAAAGTCTTTCAGGATCTGAGACAGCTTACAGAAGACACCTCATGTCTCTAGATCAACCCTATAACCTCAACACCACACACACATTAACAAACATGCACTGCACGCACGCACACACACACACACACACACACACACACACACACACACACACACACATAAACAAACATGCTCTGCACACACACGCATGCACACACACATGAACACAGACACGCACGCACACACACATACTTGCACACATGCACGTGCACTCTCACACACATAAACAAACATGCACTACACACACACACACACGAACACACATAAACAAACATGCACTACACACACACACACGAACACACATTAACAAACATGCACTGCACACACACACACACGAACACACATAAACAAACATGCACTACACACACACACACACACACACGAACACACATAAACAAACATGCACTGCACACACATGCATACGCACACACACACATAAACAAACATGCACACGCATGCAAATGAACACAGACACGCTCACACACACGTGCACTCTCACACACATAAACAAACATGCACTGCACACACACGCAGGCACACACACACCATGTTTTATTGGTGCATTGATTAGTATTGGCAAAACCATGGTTATTTTGTGGTAACCGTGGTTTTACTACAGTAACCATGTGTTTTTACTGTAGTAAGACCATGTTTTTTTCGGTTTTAAACAATGGTTATTTTTCATAATAGCATACAACGGAAGTCAACAGTGTTCAGTGTTGTTTGGTTATCAACATTCTTCAAAATGTCTTCTTTTGTGTTCTGCAGGTTTGAAATGGCCATAACAAAAATAATGTCTCTCAACTGTGTGTCAACTGTATAAAAGCATGAGACCATGTGAAGCGAGCAGTATTGCCTCAAACTAAAGACACATTTACACTGGAAAAGAAACATATAATGGAAGAGCATTAGGATGATAATTATTATAATAGGAGGAGAAATGCAGTGTCACAGGAGTGGAGTTCTGCTGCTGCTGGATGAATAATTTACAGGATTTACTCCAGAGAGCCATTCAGAAAAGTGCTGATAAAACTGCATTAAAACAAATCTCACTCTGCTGACATCACACATCAGATTTAATACGCGAGACAGAATCACAGTTCATGTGATAACGCAGCACAGGATTGTGTTCCACAGGGTGTGGGAGAAACTTCACCTCGTGCAGGTTTAGGATTTGAATGTGCTCCAGCACACATCCCATTCATTCATGCACAACACAACCCACACGCTCGTCTCTACAATCCTTTAACATCTACAATACAGAAATAGAAACTCTTGGGCAACTTGAATGAGAAAAAAACTCCTTTGCTTGCAAATCAAAAAAAGGAAAGGAAGGTAAAATAAGTGACAGGAAAATAAATGGCCAGGTTTTTGTCTGATCTGAGATTTCTCTTCTCAAAAGAAATGAAGTATTTGTCTTTTTTTGTTCACATTTTATATAATGTATAATAATGAAGTCATCAAAAATGTTTAAATAACAAAGGGAAGTGTGTGAATTATCAAGAGAGCAAATGTTACAAAACAAAAAAAAGTGCTTGATAGACCAAAAAACTACATGCAGACAGAGAAAGAAAAACTAATCATCCAAAAATAAACCTGTACCGTGCTGAATTTAATGCAGACATTGAAAATATGTAATGAAATATAATATTATAATAAAATAACAAACCCCGTAAACTGTTTTAAGAAAGTCAGCGAGCGGTCAGATCTCCTTTTATGATGATGTTTTAACCAGAAACTTTAATAAAGTTGTATGACTCGTGTGGATATTTGTGTGAAGTATAATGTGTGTAGATCTGGACGGCAGTATCACAAGTGCTGTAGTTTTGTGTTGTGACCTCAGGGACGTACAAAAGCCCTCAACAATCAGCATTCTTACTCAAACACTATTGAATTTCAGCTCCGCGCTCTTAACAATTACATACGCCGACACACCGCCAACAATTTAACACGCTTGTTCAAACTACCACTTATTTACACAAACTAATTGACCAAGTTGTATTACACATTCCACCTTTTTAATTATTTACAAAACTAAGAATTAGTCCCAAGACTATTATTCTTGCTTCATCGATAAATATCAGAGTGAACTGGGAAATGATAAACACACACACACGCCTGCAGTTCACTCTCTGTGAATTCAATATCATACAGTAGATATACAGTATCTTCTACTATCACTGTGAAGAAACAGCATGAGGGAGAATAACACGTCTGTTTTAATGCCACTGAAAAATAAGCAGGATAACACACAACCATTACATCACACACTTAAAGTCCCCGTCAACCGGAAGCTGCGATCGGTTTCACTTCTGTATTTTGACACATGTCCGAGTGAAATGGAATTTCTAATGAGAAAAATTGTGGGCGTGGCTCTCGTCTTTCTGACAGATGAAGGGGAGGAGTTAACGGATGCTCCGCCCAAGCCGTCTAACACACGTCATCTGAGATGGATCGTCATTACAGGACTGAAGTGCATTTTCAGATTTTAACTGAAGATTATGAGGGCACATGAATTTTAAAAAGAGCACGACCCACACTGATAAACTATTGACAATAAACGCTGCGATATTTCATGAAAAAATAGGCATTGTCATTTTTAATTTCACTGGGACTTTAAAGCTGGGAGCATCTAAATGTTCTTAACTGATTGATAATGTTCCTGATAATCCATCAATAATAATATACGTAATAATGTACTGTACATCCCTACATCATACGTGTGAAAAGAGCCTCTCATGACAGCGGTCAGTCAGTTAAACACTTGAACACAAACACAAGCTCATAACAGTCTCTACCTGCTCTCTGTTAAGAGCTGAAGTCAAGCGTGACCGAGTCATTTCAATAACGCCGCAGGTTACAACACTTCATGTTTAATGAGCTTGTTAGATGAGCACGGCAATTACACAAAACCATTTCATTCTTCAACAGAAGAAGAGCCACCAGAGCCATGACACAAACCATCACACTCTCATGAAAATCAACCAGGATTTTACTATAGTAAAAGTGTAGTAACCATGTAGGGTTTGACTACAAATACTATGATTAAATATGATTACTGTAGTAGAAAAATCGTGCTCAACTTGTGGTTACCATAGTTTGATTAAAGTTGCCTTGGTTTACTGGTTTGATTTGTGGTAAAATCATGGTTCACTTTTATAAACGAACGGTTCCACATCAGTGGAATGATCTGCCTGCTGCTACAAGATCAGATCAGATTCTGTGGCCACCTTTAAGAATGGGCTGAAAACACATCTCTTCCGTCAGCACCTGACCCATCAGTCCTGACTTCTATCTCTTTTCTACTATATATATAAAAATAAAAAATAACCTTGGCTCTGTACACTGTAGTAGGCTTTGTTAGACATGTTGTATTGCACTTCTGCTTTTTGTTGTCCTAATGCTGACCCAATTGCTTCCATTGTTGACCCAACTTGTAAGCGGCTTTGGATAAAAGCGTCTGCTAAATGACTCGATGTAAATGTATAAAGGCACATCCTACAGGTCCTACTAACCAGCGTGAGGATTACCAACACACAATCAACCAGAACACCTCAAATAAAAATACAAAGTTTTAGAGTCATCTTAACTGTATGATTGGTTCAAATCACACGTTCTCACGATATAAACACTTATGTTTACCTAAAGACACAACAACATATTTGTGTTGGCTGAAATGGATTGATTATTTAAATACACTAAGAGCACGGTGTGATACGACTAACGTATTACTGAGGACATAAGAGGACGGTTTCTCACGTGCTGTTTGAGGCACGCGCGGCCAGAATGCCGCATCAGACAACATGCCAAAATTATGCCAATATTACAAAGTATCCTTGTAAAAAGTCATCAATTATGTCTTACGGGAACAAAACGCGTGTGTTACATTATATTAGATCCGTGCTTCTCTTAAAGGGGCAGCAGCATAATAAATGTCTCAGTTTGGTTCATCAAACAACAAAGAAAAACACTCACTGCTCTTCACTGATTAAATGGTACATGTTATTAAATCAATAGTATATTTAATAAAGTGAAGACTATAAAGTATTTACATGATTTAATTTCTGTACCTGATAACTACTATGATTAGACCAACCTAAAACACCTGAAATGCACTGATTATTTGTATGTTTGCTTTATTACATTTATCTGTGCTGTTGAACAATCTTTGATTACTTGATCTTATTTTATTACTTAACGATTAGTTCTCTTCAACAATTATTTTTGTTGTTTTTATGGTATCGTACCCTTATTTATTAAGATTACGTAGGTAAAAAAACAACAAACAAATAACTAGATATTATTTAATACCTTTTTTTTGTGGTGGGCCCAGTGAAAATTGGAATCACTTGCCCGACCGGGCCAGTAGGAAGAATCCTTAGCGTTGAGCCCGTATATTCTTTATGATAAACGGATCAAAGCATCCGGTGTGTGTTGTCAATGCAGCACTAAACACACAAACATGAATAATGATGATAATCAACATACAGCATTCATCCAAAACAACTCTAAACACAAACAGTGACGACTTCAACAACAGCCGAAATAAAAACAACAACGACTGAAACACTCACTGGTACACAAACCCTTGTTTAGTGCTCAGCGGTTTAGATTAGTTTGACTGGCACCTTTTGGACAAACACTTGAATGTCTGGTCAGTCAAATAATCTTTGTTCACAACATGTTTACACTCGTGTTATTTAGAAACCAAAACAATAAATTGACAGTTTTTGCTCAGGTTTTTTTACAGTGAATCTCCAGCAAGTTAACCAGCCTTTTAAATTCAGATCATCCAGAATCCAAACATTCACTGAATCAACCCTGACACACAATTCACTTGAACATGACGTGATCATCTTACCTGTGATCCAGTCCACATCACGAGAAACCTTCCGTCCCGACTCTCTCATGTTCACACGAACACTGCCCTTACACAGAGAAATACTGTCGGTCTTCTGGGTTTAGTGTCACAAAAGAAGAAGTGTGTGAATTCACCGGATTGATGTGAATAAGTGAGGAAGACTGAGTCACACCTTCATCATCACTACAAATCAAACACGCCAATGACACACAACACAACACCTTTAATCTACAGCTGGAAAAACACCAAACTTTCAAGCAACATGATGAATATGTATGCGCTTTATTATTGTGGTGTTTTAAACAGATCTTGATTATTTTCTTAGACTATATTTGACTTCTTGAAGCTGGAAAGTTGAAATGAAGGTTCCAGTAACTGAAAATAAAAGTTGAAACCAATCCAAAGCAAAAACTAAAAGCTAAAGAATGTGGAGATCTGTGAATGTTCTCCAGCAACAGTGGATGAAACCAGTGAAAAGATCTGAGGAGGTGAAAACCAGCGAGCTTTTGGTTTCTTTGTGCAGCAAATGCACTTCTGATCCGACACCTCCATTCATAACGAGAGGAGTTCACATCCGATCACGGCTCGTCCTGACCCCGCACCTCCTCGCTGTCAGACGGAATAAAGGCCATCAGAACGAGAGACGTGACACACGCAGCCGAGCGTGACGGGGTCTGTAAAAGAAGCGCTCAGATGGTCTCGCTGTCGGCTATTGTTCAGGGCCGCCGGCCGGGGCCTGGGGTCGGCGCGCGGGAGGATTAACGCCGTTCTGCGTCGTCTGGAGTTCACAAACGCCGTCGTGACCCTTTAGGAAAAGCTGTGAAATCGCTCCGCTCGTATCTTTTATTGCACGGATATTCAACACAATCCATCAATATTTCTGCTGAAAGAAATCTGCTCTTTTGTGCCGGCGTGAGGGTGCACAGAGGGTTGGGATCACAAGAAACAGGGCTTGTCAGGTCACAACATTAATCTGAACAGAGTTCCCTGCGAACGCTAACAATGAAACGGCATAGATGCACTTTCCAGAATTCCATTAGAAGAGTTTAGAAGGTCAATGAGGCCGGGGGGGGGGGGCGCAGAACATCTAAACTGACAGAACATCGCCGCCGGTCACATTGTGTTTAACTCAGACTGGAAGTGTCTGTTTCTGCAACAGAATACACACAAATATCCTTACATTATATTACACACAATATTCAACGACAACTCTAGAACAATCAAATGTTTTACTTTATCATTGATTCATGTTGTTTGTTTCACACCCATATGTGTTTAATCTCACTTAATCTCAAAACATTCAGGGGGTAGCGCGGTCCAAATGCGATAGATGCGATCGTTTAATCTTTTGGAGCAAAGTCTCTTGATGAACAGAAGGCAAAAATAGAAATATTGCAAAATATTATTAGAAATTAAAAGAAGTGAATATGAAGAGTCTGGTTCCAAAATGAGATAACTCCGTTTTTTTTATTTTAAATCATGTTTTTATATTGTGCATTCCAATGAATATCAATCAAACTGCAGTTGGTTTGTTTTGATTTAAGCCATAATAACTAACACAATAAAACACAATAAAAACATGATTTTTGAAAAATGTTAAAAACGGAGTTTTGAACCAAACTCTTTACATATTTTAATAATGTAATTCCCTTGATCATTGACCCTGAGCATCATTGCTGCACAGTATGCCGTGTCACATAAACTTAAATGAGGTTTTTGACCAGTAAATGTGGGACTTACATGTTTTGTCCATCCTTAAATGGACAATCCTAAATGGATCAAATCATTATCAAACGCTTAATGTGTGCATCAGTGATATTAGAAGACCAAGTACACATCTTATGAAGCATGCTAGTACATTATAAAACGCGTAATGTCCCCGTGCAACGCCATTACGTTTTAATCAACTTACAGCATTTATTAGGGCTCAGGTTTTTCTGTCATTTGGCCAAAATCTCATGTTTTACAAGATAAAGCACTAGTAGTGTCTATTTATGATGGTATGTTGGCTATGACTCGACCACAAATGCTAGATAGACACTCTTCTCTGCTCCTTAATTACATAAAACATTAGTCTTTATATGGTGTTTGTCAAAGAAACAGCTCTTTATTTACCTTTGCATCGCATACAAGCAGAACTCACGATTACGGCAGAGAGACGCTCTAAATGTGCGCGAAACTTCACGTTCACAACAGAGACCAGGTGGGTGGATTTATGATGTTTGACTGACAGCTTGATGATCCAATTAAGTTTCAAGGTTTAGTCACAAGCTCTTTTAAAGGGCTGCATTCTGACTTCTTCACACTGTTAAACGTGCAATCTTCTCATGCTTAACATGGTCAACTTGTCAAAAAACGAGTTGGACGTATGACGTAGTATTTCTGTGCTCGACACACCCCCCCAGCGATCGGACAGGTTTCGGAAAGTTTTTTTCAAACATATAAAACTGTTTCGTAACAATTGTTCTTAGTCTCTTATTGGACAATTCTCGGAGAAGGAGCATGTATGCACAGTCGTCACTTTGACTTGTGTGCAGGAGAGAGAGAGAGAGAGAGAGAGAGGGAGAGAGAGAGAGAGACAGAGGAGAGAGAGAGAGAGAGAGAGAGAGGAGAGAGAGAGAGAGAGAGAGAGAGAGAGAGAGAGAGAGAGAGAGAGAGAGACAGAGAGAGAGAGAGAGAGTAGAGAGAGAGAGAGAGAGAGGAGAGAGAGAGAGAGAGAGAGAGAGAGAGAGAGAGAGAGAGAGAGAGAGAGAGAGAGAGAGAGAGAGAGAGAGAGAGAGAGAGAGAGAGAGAGAGAGAGAGAGAGAGAGAGAGAGAGAGAGAGAGAGAGAGAGAGAGAGAGAGAGAGAGAGAGAGAGAGAGAGAGAGAGAAGAGAGAGAGAGAGAGAGAGAGAGAGAGAGAGAGAGAGAGAGAGAGAGAGAGAGAGAGAGAGAGAGAGAGAGAGAGAGAGAGAGAGAGAGAGAGAGAGAGAGAGAGAGAGAGAGAGAGAGAGAGAGAGAGAGAGAGAGAGAGAGAGAGAGAGAGAGAGAGGGAGAGAGAGAGAGAGAGAGAGAGAGAGAGAGAGAGAGAGAGAGAGAGAGAGAGAGAGAGAGAGAGAGAGAGAAGAGAAGAAGAGAGAGAGAGAGAGAGAGAGAGAGAGAGAGAGAGAGAGAGAGAGAGAGAGAGAGAGACGAGAGAGGGAGAGAGAGAGAGAGAGAGAGGGAGAGAGAGAGACAGAGAGAGAGAGAGAGAGAGAGAGAGAGAGAGAGAGAGAGAGAGAGAGAGAGAGAGAGAGAGAGAGAGAGAGAGAGAGAGAGAGAGAGAGAGAGAGAGAGAGAGAGAGAGAGAGAGAGAGAGAGAGAGAGAGAGAGAGAGAGAGAGAGAGACAGAGAGAGAGAGAGAGAGAGAGAGAGAGAGAGAGAGAGAGAGAGAGAGAGAGAGAGAGAGAGAGAGAGACAGAGAGACTTTTGACTTTTAAGAGTCCATTTATTACAAAAAAGTTTAAAATACATTAATTCAAAATCATATTAATAATATATAATAAAAAAAAAAAAAAAGGTAAATTATAAAGATAAAAAATAATATTAACAGTTAACACCTAGACATACATTTCCAAGACGCCATCATCATTCACATCACAAAAACACTGGTTTACAGCCCATTTATGTTTAAACATTCCATGTCATTGACCAGTTTATAGTAAGTAAACTAAATTTTTAAACGAGATCCTAGTAGGCCCTTTAAAATTGAAACATTGTCCGTTGACCCAGTACCATTCAATTGATTTTTCCTTGACAGCCATATAGCCAACTTTGCTTGCCCAAAAAGAAAATTAACTAACATATGAGCTTCTCTCCTACTTCTGCAATACTTTGGCCCATAAATGAAAAGGACTGGCGTAAAACTTCTCCAATGTTTACACCACTCTTCTAATATGTAAAACATTGATTAAGTCTTTCACACTTCAGAAACAAATGAAAAACAGTTTCCTCTTCACTACAAAAAGAACACCCTTCCCCTACTTGTGGGTCAATGCGGGCTCTGTATCTGTTTGTAGCTATAATCCCATGTACAATTCTCCACTGAAGATCTCCAGATCTTTTCTCAATAGGTGGTTTGTACAGTGACCTCCAGCTTCCTTTGGGGGAGACACCTGGCCCAAAAAAACCTGCCATTTGGACTCTCGGACACTCTCTAGTGCATTAAGATGACACACTTTCAAACACATAATATAAATAGCCTTCTTGTCAGCATCACTAAAAGAGTTCAGGTGAGGTGTCTTAAAAGTTAGTAGGCATCCTTCACTTTCTTGCCAAAGTCCAGTCCCAGCTGAGAAAACCAACTCTGGAAAACTATTTTTTCTGCCTCTTCATCAAAGGTTTCTAATGCAAGTCTATAGTCCTGAGGCAGAGATTCTATTATCTGAGTCAACATGGTCTGTACCACCCTGATTGATTTGTTCCCAATTTTTCAGCAAGATTTTCAGGGTTTATCCATCTTTTTTTCTCTTAAATGTCCAATCTTTTTAATATTTGCTGCAAACATGGCTTTTCTGAGAGTGTCCGATTTAAAAACATCCAAATTTAGAGCAGGGTTGAAAAGTAATGCTCTTCATTCATCCACAATTTGAGGGTGTTGCTTTCTCTCGTGAAAAATTAAAAAGCTATCCTGATTTAAATTCTTAAAAGTTTTTTTTTTTTTTGTACTAGTCAGTTTTTTTTTTTTTTTTTTTTTATTTTTTTTTTTTTTTTTTTTATTTTTTTTTTTTTTTTTTTTTTTTTTTTTTTTTTTTTTTTTTTTTTTTTTTTTTTTTTTTTTTTTTTTTTTTTTTTTTTTTTTTTTTTTTTTTTTTTTTTTTTTTTTTTTTTATTTTTTTTTTTTTTTTTTTTTTTTTTTTTTTTTCTTTTTTTTTTTTTTTTTTATTTCTTTTGTTTCTTTTTATTTTTTTTTTTTTTTTTTATTTTTTTTTTTTTTTTTTTTATTTTTTTTTTTTTTTTTTTTTTTTTTTTTTTTTTTTATTTTTTTTTTATAATTTTTTGTTTTTTTTTTTGTTTTTTTTTCATTATATAATTTGTTGTTTCTTTT
>NC_079906.1:23120537-23288003 GCF_024868665.1 Triplophysa rosa
AGAGAGAGAGAGAGAGAGAGAGAGAGAGAGAGAGAGAGAGAGCGAGAGAGAGAGAGAGAGAGAGAGAGAGAGAGAGAGATTTGGGTGATGAATGTTCTACAAACGGTGGATAAAACAAAAATGGCAGGAAACACGTCTACAAACTTCACTCGCTGCTGCCGCTCTTTGGGAATCACCCTCTCAAGTTGGGTATCTAGCTTAGAATTTAAGCTTTCGGGTTAATCTACTCTCCACAACGTCATTACAGCGATAAACCCATAGAGAGCATTCAAACAAACCTGTTTCTTTATTTCTTTATTTGCTACAGCGATTCTGATTAACAACTTCAAAGGACATTTTCTCAATATTTTGATTTTTCGCACCCTCAGATTCCAGATATTGTCCGATCCTAACAAACCCATACATCAATGGAAGGTTTATTTGTTCAGCTTTCAGATGTTGTGTAGATCTCAATTTCAAGAAATTGACCCATAACACTGGTTTTGTTGTCCTTGTGTAGTTTAAGCATCATCTCATCCATCACATCTGGTGCTCTACAGAACAACACAAGTGAATATACATGACTGATTTTGAAATGGTTTGCTTCTGGCTAAACCTCTTTACTAATAAATCTAAAAACCTTTAACACCAATAAACCACGTATAGATGTTGAGAAGTGTCTGCAAGAACTTCACAAAGTCACCTGAAAATGTGAATTCTGTCCTCATTTACTCAAACCTGAATGAGTTTCTTTCTTCTTCAGAACACAACGGAAGATATTTTGAAGAATGTCGATAACCAAAGAACACTGAACTCCATTGACTTCCACTGTATGAACACAACACCACCGAGACATTTCTCAAAATATCTTCTTTTGCGTTCCACTGAAGAAAGACTCGCATACATGAGAGAATAAATGACGAGAGAATTAAGATCACTTCTGCCACACATCAAATCTGTTAGTCTGCGGAAAACTTTGCGAAGAGACGCCGTGGCACAATTCAATCTGATCTAAATGAAAACACCGGCCCTCGACGCCTCTGCTGCTCCACGTTCCAATTTACAGGAGACGGAGCGCTGGAGCGTTAGCATCCCAACAAGACGAGAACAGGAGACGTTCTAATAACAAACCCGTCCCAATCTCCTCATGACCAGCAGGCAGAACAGATGAAATCATGTGTTTTATTGCGGAGTGCCGGCCCGGCCCGGCCCATCTCCTGCACCCGCGCTCCATTCAAATAAAGCCGTCTGACTTTTGAATAAATGAGCTCTTTAATGCTTTCTGTCAGCAAATCTGGCTAATTCCCAGCACAGTAATACAGAGACAGCTGACAAACGCTGCTACTACCAGAGGTCTGCCGTCCTCCCTGCACGTCTTCATATAATGAAGGAAGTTTTCAATCAGCGTGTCTTCCCGACCGTGCATGTATTAGGTTTCAACAGACGCAGTGCAGCGTTCCAGCCAAACCCCGCAGGAGAAATCCACTCCAACTTTCACTTACCTGCGTCTAACTGACACGATAACAAGACCAGCTGGGAGAACAGAACTTCTGTACATCAAAAGTGTTAAGCCCGGCACTAAAACACACTCTCGAAAACTAAAGAAAAAAAAGAAACAAGGCCTCGTCGACGGTATCGGTGAGATTAAACAATGTGACCACGCAGAGGAATGTTACACAAAGACTTAAAGGGACAGTGCACCCAAAATGAAAATTCTGTCATCATTTACTCACGCTCATGTCATTTCATACCTGTATAAATGACTTTGTTCCGATGAACACAGAGAAAGATATTTGGAAGAATGTTAGTCATTTTCAGTTTCAGGACATCATTGGCTACCATAGTAGGAAGAATTAAATGATCAAAGGTGTCCGAGAACTCTTTGTTTTCCTACATTCTTCAAAACGTCGCATTATGTGTTCAACAGAACAAAAAAATACAAAACAATTCTCCTACTATGGTAGTGGATGATGTCTCAGAACTGAAAATTGCTAACATTTTTTCAAATATCTTTCTCTGTGTTCATTGGAACAAAGACATTTATACAGGTTTGAAACAACTAAGGGTGAGTAAATGATGACAGACTTTGTATTTTTGGGTGAACGGTCCCTTTAACAATCATTTCAAAGATCAAGAACTATTATACACTTACACGGAAGTAAAAGAGACAAAAACATTTCATCATTTATTCATCCTCATGTCATGTCAAACCTGTGCGAGTTTCTTTCTTCTTCAGAACACAAAAGAAGATATTTTGAAGAATGTCGATCATCAAACAACACTGAACGCCATTCAGTTCTATGCGTGAACACAAAACCACTGAGACGTTTCTCAAAATATCTTCTTTTGTGTTCCACTGAAGAAAGACTCGCATACAGATTTACAAACACATGAGGGGAAACAAATGATGACAGAAGTTGTATGTTTGAGTAAACTGTCACTTTAATGTGAATGAATAACAAGTGATTATCAAACGGGAACGATGTCAAAACATAAGCCTATGTGTCTCATATAAAACATTTGCTTTATTTCACTAGAGACGTACAGGTTTTCAATCACCCATCATTAGCACAGTGTTCTTCACATCCATCCTCCACAACGGAGCTTCAGTGAGCTGCCAGATCGAAACCCTCAACCCACCGATCGTGTCCACACACCGCCACTGTTCCATCAACAGACATCCATGTTTAATTGATGTTCTGTGTTCTCTACAGCTACACACACACGCACACACACACACACGCACAGGCTTTGGTTGACTATCTCCGTGGGGACAGTCCATAGGCGTGATGTTTTTATACTGTACAAACTGTATATTCTATCCCCTATCCCTAAACCTAAAGATCATAGAACACTTTTTGCATTTTTAGACTTGTAAAAAATATTGTTCTGTACAATTTATTAGCTTTTGTGCCCATGAGGACCTCACGAGTCCCTATGAGTTGGTGCGAGTCAGGTTTACGTCCCCACCGGGATATATTAACACACATACGCACACAAACACACGCACACACACACAGAACTCATCAGAACTCTAACAGCACTCATATTATAAACAGAATGTGTATTAAAACAAAAACAGATTTGTATTTATCTGGAATAACACGCAATGATGAATACGACCAGAAACATTAGAAAAAGAAAGAATATTAAAGAAACATGCATTAGAAAAAGAAAGAAGGAACATGAGAAAACACACATACGCCAACATGACACAGATGAGAACCAATAAGATTCAATAAAATTACAGCATTTGAATCAAAAATGATTTGTGTTTAGTTGACGCAAAGAAGTGGTAAAAACATCTGAGACGACATGATGTTGAGTGAATGATGAGAGAATTGTCATATTTGAATGAAGTTTTGGTTTCTGATGGGTTTGAGGTGTGTCAGAGGAGCTCTGGGATGGGTTTGGGAATGTGATGTCATTCCAGACTCTCTCCGGCTGTGCTTCAGGAAGGAAGGAAAAATGCCCTGAATCTGATCTTCACAAACACACCAGTGAATGAGTGACGCCAAGAGGATCCGTTCAATAAAAAACATCCTCTGCTCTCCTCTCGGTTAGTGACGCCGGATTTCAGCTTCAAGAAGAACTGAGAGGTGAATGGATGTTTTACAAACATGTTTCTCATGTAGTGTTCCGCGATTGAACAACACGAGAGCCTCACGGCAGCAGTGACCTTTATCTGACAATTCATAACACTCATGACCTTTTCATCATCAAGAACGACTGTCAGTCGACATGTGCTGCTGAGTTGAGAAATCAATCACTCGAGGACCGGCCCCGACTGCTTCATACCCGCTGTCCTCACGTCATGCGATCGCAGCAGCTGCAGCGCCATAAGACAAAGCTGAAGGCACGTTCACATTTCCTACACATTCCTCAAAGAGCATAGGTTCACTGCGTCATCTCTCTGTGATAGCAGTGTCTCGAGCATCAAGAGCAGAACATCTGGCTAGACAAACATTTCCAAAACCCACCCCAGTAACTCCAGACATCATGTGCCGCCTTCAAACACACATCCAGTTTCAGCCGCAGTCTAAAGCGCCACAGCATACTTCCTTCACTGAGAAAACAATCCCAGAATCCTTTGAAATCAATCAAATAATTAAGTCAAGAACAAAGGCTCATTATAAATCAACCGTAAGTATATTTGCATTTATAAATATAGTTTTGGCTTTACAAAAAAGTCTGCCCACATGAATATTTACTGTAGTCAGAAAAAATCCTACTATTGTGTTTTTAACCCTTACCATAGTTAATATGAAGACAATACTATAACATACATGAACTAGGGCCATATGACTGCATGGCAGAATCCAGGCATTTAAATGGATTTTGATGCATAACGCGTATTGGTGCAGAATCTTGCAAATTTAGAACTTCTCAATCAGAAAATAGCGCTGAACAGCTAATTCAATTTCATTTGTGCTTTAAATAACATCAGTAGTGATCAAGATCCGGTTTAAATATGTAATCTGCCCGTTTACAGCATGGAACACGCTGGCAGGCTCTGTAAGAACTTACCTCACAACGGGGTGTAAGTTGCACCCCTGGGGCGTAAGAGCCCCCCAAAATTCCCCATAATGGGACAGGAAACATGCCCATATAAGGCGTCATAACTGTCCCATGTTGAATAACTTCGCAGTACAACCACTTAGAGACAAGGGGGTGGGCTCATTTTACTCAGGCAACCAATCAGTATCCCAGGAACTTCCTCAAGCTACGAAGCCACGCCCATAGCAACAATTTACAGCAACCTAGCAACCGCTCCCATAGACTCCCATTATAAAAAGTCCATATGGATATCTTTGCAACACAGTGTCGTAGAGACAAGGGGGTGGGCTCATTTGACTCAGGCAACCAATCAGTGTAACAGGATCATCATGAAGCTATTAAACCACGCCCATAGCAACCATTTACAGCAACCTAGCAACCACTCCCATAGACTCCCATTATAAAAAGTCTAGATGGATATCATTGCAACTCAGTGTCGAAAAGACAAGGGGGTGGGCTCACTTGACTCAGGCAACCAATCAGTATCCCTGAAACTTCATTAAGTTACGAAGCCACGCCCATAGCAACCAAACATCTTAACTTAGCAACCATTTAACAAGACCTATAACTCTGCATCAGAACATCGTAGAGACATGGGGGTTGGTTTGTTTCACTTGGTACTTGAAGCAGTATCAATTGGCTTCTGCTAAGCCACGCCCATAGCAACCAAACAGGTTAGCCTAGCAACCGTTTAGCAATACATATATCTCTGCATCAGAACATCGTAGAGACATGGGGATTGGTTAGTTTCACTCATAACTTAGAGTATCATCAAATGGCAGATGCTAAGCCACGCCCATAGCAACCAAAAAGGTTAGCCTAGCAACCGTTTTGCAATACCTATATCTCTGCATCAGAACATCTTAGAGAAATAGGGTTAGGTTCGTTTCACTTATGGCTTGGAGTATTATCAATTACCAGCTACCAGGCCACGCCCATAGCAACCAAACACATGACCTTAGCAACCGTTTAGCAGGACCAATATCTCTGCTTTAGAACATTGTAGAGACATGGGGGTTGGCTCGCTTCACTTGTGGCTCAAAGTATTATCAGTTGCCAGCTGGCAAAGCCACGCCCATAGCAACCAAACCCATGACCTTAGCAACCGTTTAGCCAGACCTACATCAGCATCAGAACAATGAGAACAAAGTTTTACGATAAGTTTAATCGATAAAACCTTTCAAACTATTTCAAACTCTTCAGGACAGGCTTTGTCAAGCCAACATAAAGTTTGTACTCGAACTTTACTAGTTTATGTTATTATTAATTTATATTATTATTTTACTGTATAACATTTGTATTAAATAAACAATTTGTTGAATTTTGTTGTATGTTTATTTTATTAAATAAACAATTTGTTGAATTTTGTTGTATGTTTATTTTATTAAATAAACAATTTGTTGAATTTTGTTGTATGTTTATTTTATTAAATAAACAATTTGTTGAATTTTGTTGTATGTTTATTTTATTAAATAAACAATTTGTTGAATGGCTCGTGTAGTTCGGTCGCATTTAAAGAAAGCGTATGGTACACTGACATATAGCGGTTGAGCTTGGTATCGCAGTCTAAATTCAAAATAATGAAGAGACAAGTTTAGCCAATTAACGCTTCTGGGTTTCTTTTGATTGTTATCAGAATTAATCTACAGGCGCTCTGTTGTTTGTGAATGTGTACAGGTAGTTAAGGGCAGTCCACGAACATGCGCATGGGCTGTAACGTTTGTTTATGTTATTGCTTTGAAACCGTCGATAGAACTGTAAACCTGACAAACAGACATAAAAAATATAATCCCATGATACACAACAGTTTTAAAATGATGATACAAAATTACAAATAGAAGAATAAAAACAGAGATAAAAGATCCAGTGAAAAACATGTAGATATAGAACTAAACTCAGTCATGAAGAGTTTTGACTGAAAAAGTCTTTCAGATTCACCAAACACAACACAACGCAAATCAAATCACCATTCAACGATGAAAATGCTTTCAAAACATGCAGATCAAAATCTATCTGATCTATACCAATAGAAGCAGTGTGACACATCCAGACAAATCATCTTCACACCACATGTTGAAGGCAGTGAATGACTTGCACATGAAAGATCTGCAGTACAAACAGAAACGACCCCCTCAGCTCACAATACTACACTTACACTAGACAACAAACCTCAGGGGTGGAAAGGGCAGTAATGAAGGTGTTTTTGCGTCTGGTTCACGGGCCGTCTGAGGTGAGTTTATAAATACTGCCTCTCTCTGGATGTCTGATGCTGTTAATTCTCTCTTCTAAGTGCACCATTAATCGATTAGACATCAGTGTAATATCTCATATCAGCCTCTCTGTGTGACGTGAGGAGGGGGTACGAGGACAGGTTCTCTATGACTGTCCTTAATATGTCAAAATCCTGACACAGAAGATCAAGTGTTGACCTGCAGGAGGTCACGTGACCTCGGTGACATCACCGTCTGGTTAATGCAGCGTGTGTCTGTCACACCTTCATTAAACACATCGACCCGCCGCTCTTATTAAACTAATTCATTATTCCTGCTAGCGAGCGGCGGTAATGAGCTCCACGGGTCGCTGGGGGTGAGGGGTTTCACTGACTCTCATACTGTATTATATCATTTCATCAAAGAAAATAACACGAGGAGATCAAATAAAACACCTATATGACACGTTTCCTTAAAATTCACCAGAAACATCTGGAAAGAGAATCTGGAATGGACACGATCTCCGCAATAAAAAATGGTTTCTGTGTTAAATTTCCATTAAAACAACAATTATTAAAGCTGCTCATTATTCCTTAAGGTCTGCTGTTAATCAAGTATTTTGTGGCTAAATGGTAAAAATGTCGTTTTCATGATCACGTTACTATAATGTAATATTCCCTTTAGTTTCAACAAATGCTCTTTTTGACTTCTACAGTGTTTTCAGAGCACAATGAACAAGATTCATTACCATACAAGCAAAACTCTACGTTGAGTACAGACGTAACATTATCCAGCTGTTTATCATTCACCATTATGTGTTTAACAGCTGGGATAAAACCTCTTTAACAATGACACACATCATTCAGTCCATCCGAGTAAACCACAGCCAAAAGAAAAAAAACACTTCATGGGAATATTCATGAAGCTCCAGGTCTTTTCCAGACAGGACCTCCGGCATGATTTCAGAAAGCGTGTGCTCCCTCTCGCTTCCCTTTAGCTCCTTCAATTACAGAAGAGGAATGAATTCATTCTGTGCCAGTCTCCCTGCCACGCACGCCAAGACCTATATGACCAATTCTAGAAAATGAAATGCAGTCTCTGGTGAATAAGACAGCAAAACAAAACCTCGCAGCAAAAGCAGGGAGTGAACGCACACATGTGCGGAAAATCAGAATGAAGATTCCATACATACACATGTTTTAACGTGTAAAACCTTTATCAGCCTTAATTCAACCTTAAACTCCTTACAGTACATGCCAGTTCAATATGAAAACACACACCGATCGAGATCCAGAAACGTTCTTAGAGCGCCTCCTACAGGCACAACATCATCACAACACCCTCACAGGTTAACAGTCAATGTGGAGTCATATACCATATTGTCATCTGAATTATGATGATATAGAGTTACACGTATTTCACAGTAGCAATACCACGCTTACAATAGTGTCATTGCTGAATCTGCAGTTTTGACACCAGACCTTCACAACACACACAATGTCCAGATACGCAAACATCTGAAGAGTTTGGTTCCATAATGAGAGAACTCATTTGTTTTTATATTGTGCGTTCCAATGACTATCAATCAAACTGCAGTTGGTTTCTTTTGATTTAAACCATAATAACTCAAAAAATACATCTAACCAACACAATAAAACACATTAAAAACATGATAACACAATTAAAAAAACATGATTTTGAAAAAATAAAACACTTTTTTAAAACACTTCATTTTTAGAGTACAACATAAATGTACTATAAACCCCCCGACCCAATATCATGTTTTTAAAAGGTGTTTTCTCTCGTTTAGTAAATGAATGGCAGTAAAATGGGAGTGTAGTGAGGCATTGTGACTCATTGTGACTCATTGTGACTCATTGTGAACAGGTGACAAACCATCATCAGCAACAACACACTGCTGCTGAATTATTGACATTATCATCAACACAAGTGGAAATAAAACCGAACTAAGATCTCCACCGCCAATAAAACCCCCTGGACGGACTCATCTTCCTCCGGTCAAAGATCTTCTCATGCAAGAACGTCCCAAAGGCCAAGAGCTCAGCAGAATCAGCTCTGCACACATGAACTTTCACAGACTCGTTGTGTCCAGCAGGCATTTTCAAGGAGTAATCCCACACGAGGAGCTTAAAGAACGCTCCACCGCCTCGCGGACGTGACATTTAAAAACCTCACGGCTTCTTTCTGCGGCCCGTCAATGCCAATCGCTCTCTCGCCGTCCACACATGAAAGGTGCCGGCCGCCTCATCGATGGGTTTGATACTGCCCTCCTAAAAAGTGATCAAACTCCAAAAAGAGTCTTGATGCCAGGAGAAAGTTGAAAGCGCTATCGATCGGCGGCGTTCAAAGAGGATAACAGAGAGAGAGAAAACACAACAGGCCTATTTCCCCCACATCCAAAGGTGAGGAGAGAAGTCATTGATGCGAGGTGTAAGAAAAGGTTTGGTGTTTAGTCACAGTTAAGGTCAGACACGTAACACAGGTGACATGTAGACAAATCCACCGTCTTGAACACGCTGGTGACGTGAAAGAGGTCGTTCTCATAAAGCAGACGTCTCGTCTGGGCCTTCTGTACTGAAATCTGATTTTATTTCAATATAATCGCAAGACGTTCACCCTCCATCTCTTACCGAGTGTCTGAAATCCACGACTCCACACGCTTCATCTCAAGATATGACATTTAAAATCCTTTAAACATGTTCATGTATATCAGGGGTCTCATTTATAAAACTTTGTGTAGATTTGATCCTTTAGAGTGTGCGCGCGCACAAAAGGAACCAGAACCTGTGCATAATTCGCTTTATAAATCCCTGACAGGAGGAGACTGCGTAGTACATGCATCTCCACCCGATATAACCAAATATAAAGCTTACAACGCCTAGTTTAACTGTGCATGATGTATCATTTCCACATGCACATTTCCATTCACGTGACGTACGAGACATGTGGAGGCAATGGACCGCTCCGCCACCGTCCACAATAATATTGCGCACCGTTAATCATTGTTCTCGCTAGAAATGTTTTTATTTTGATTCTGCAGTTTAGTTTAAGAGGAATTATAATGCACCTCGCACTCCTCGATGTTATTACAACTTTAAAACGCGCACAGGAAAGCGTTTAAAAGCATCGCCAGCACTAGAAATACATATCTATACTCTTTGTTGAACTTTAGTGCTTAACTCCATTAAAAACAGCAAAATGTTTAGTCAAATGTGTGTATAAAAGAGAAAACGGAGTGAAAAGAGTTCTGTCTGTATAACTTCACTCACACCGGTACAGGCGGCGTACAGTAGGCTACGCATGTAGTGGATTAAATATTTAGATCGAAACAATTATCACTCCGTACAAGCGCAAATAATCCTGCTGGATTTATTCTTTATGATCATTTGGATCTAACGTATGATATGAAGAGTTTGGTTCCAAAATGAGATTACTAAAATTTTGCAAAAATCATGTTTTTTATTATGTTGTCATGTTTTTATTGTGTTTTATTGTGTTAGTTAGATTAATTTTTTTTAGGTTTTACGGGTTAAATCAAAACAAACCAACTGCGGTTTGATTGATATTATTAGGAATGCACAATAAAGGAAACATGATTTTTAAAAATGTTAAAAACTGAGTTATGTCTTTTTGGAAGCAAACTCTTCATATGGAGATGAAGTTAAATGTGTGTGAGACATTAATACTTATAATCGTTCTTCTAACATTTACTTTCTGCAATGACTTGAGTTCACAAACTCGCCATTTGTGTCGCCAGCTCCTCTTGTCTCCAGAATGTGCATACGCATGGGACAGAGTTTGCTGCATTTTCCCGTCAAGTTTGTTTTTATAAATCCAGTCTTTTGCGTAGGAAGTGGTGTACGCATCTTTCAGGGCACGTACGTAATGGTTATAAATGAGGCCCCTGGTCACCTACAATTCATTTACATCACGGATTTATAAGAAATAAAACCACAGAGAATTAAAGCTCAGATGCACATGTGAGTTTGTGTGAAGGGCACGAACAAGAGAACACATTAAACCGAATCAAATACACATCTCACATCATCTAAACAACCTTTACGTCTGCCAACACGAATCAACCATTTTGATGACATCATTCGGCACTTCAGCTTCTCATCAAAATCCAGGTTAACTAAACCTTATTGGCTGTTTTAAAAGGGGGAGGAGCCACTCAATATGCCCCGCCTTATATTGATATTAATGTTTGGAGCTGACAGACTGTGAATCTTCTGATTGGATCAAAAGTGACCTGGACATTTCCAGAAGCTCTGCTCTTAAGAAGTTCTTGATGCAAGACGACCAGCACATCTAACATGCCCAGCCAGAAGCATTAAAGGAACATTTCTCCACGTGAACGTCGGAGCAGATGCCGTCTCACCTCCCAGCGTTTCATTCAGCCTGACGTAAAGTGAAGTTCAGCAGTTCAGACCTGACAAGGAGACGAGTGGGCCAATTTAAGAGCCGAGGCTCTTTAGCGGAGTGAACCTGGCCTTACAACTCCAGATTTGATTTGGAGACCATCACGAGTCGGGTAATTGGCTAAACGCGCTGCTTAATTGCTTTTAGTTCTCAGGCTGCTTGCCCATAAAATGTGGAGGCAGGAGCAAGAGAAACTCCGTAAATCTCAATGCGGCTGAAAATTGGATTTATCCACGCGACCCCTGAGGCCGGATCTCGCTCTAATGGCGCTGGGGTCGTTAAAGGTGCGGCCCGTCTGCATGAGGTATAATCACAGAGACCAGTGCGTGACTCAATTCAAGAACAACACAAATTCAAGCCAAACTCTTATCACTGAAATCAAATTTGCTGCTAAAATGCTTCTCCTGTGGCATCTCTGTTTCGTCTTAAACCTCTCCGGAATATTTGTATATTTCCAGATAGGAGTGACACCAGAGTTATAATAGTTTTGATTATAGTTTTATTCATATTTTACAATATTAAAACTTTTTGTTTTTGTGTTCATTTTAGTTCAAGTTTTAGCAACTTTGGTATAAGCTTTTCTCATTTTATAATTTTTTGGTTTATTTGATTGAACAGGAACGTTTTCAAAGTTTAAATGTCAGTTAACTAAAATAAGCTTGCCTGACACAGACAGAAAAAACACAGAAACATCTCGCAGCTCTTTAATTCTTCAATGATCTGTTCTGGGAGGAGCATCTTCACGTCAGTTCTATTCATCAGTGATCGGAGGAGACAGATACGGGATCATTTTACTCCATTAGCAGAGGCGAGCGGTGGGGGACACCACCACGGCCCTTTATTGCAAATGAGTTGCACAATTGTGCGATCCGTCACAAAAAACATTCGAGCCGTCGCGAGAGAGAGGAATCAGATGTCATGGGCAGACGGAACGGTGCCTGGCTTCCGCCTCTCTCCCTCTCTCTCTCTCTCTCTCTCTCTCTCTCTCTCTCTCTCTCTCTCTCCCTCTCTCTCTCTCTCTCTCAGTCACGCGTGCATAGAGCCCATAAGCGTGTTCTGTACAGTACTGAAGACAGGTCAAAACATGCACTTGCACAAATGCTCCAAAATATATATATACTGAATAAATATAGATGAGAAATCGAATGCAGTGTTGTTGATTGTGTTGATTACAATGACTCTCTAAAGATCCGTCATGAAACAATAACAGCAGCACAACACTGCCATCCACTGGCTGCGAGACACATTCACGTGCACCGAGACTGTCCTGTGAAAAACCCTTCCTGACACAAGATGAAGAAGGAAGTTGTGTTTGTTTTATTTAACAGAAACTAACACTGAACAAAACCTCATGTTAGTTCATGGTCATTTTAGAAATGACTAATTACTTTAAAGTCACCATGCAATCAAACAGGAACATTGTAAGTGTTTTACACAGTGCTGCAGTGATTATTACTCCTCTCCTCCTCTCAACAACAACTCTTCACCACATGACGTCACAAACAAAAAAGAGGTTGGACTACACTGACTGTCCAATGGCCAGGCATTTTTAGCCCTCCCGTCCAGGCCCAACGTACAACAAACCAATCAAAAAGGGAAGGGCAAAATAAAGCCCCGCCCTACATTTATTTCTAATTTCAGAAGCCGTTTCACTCGGAAAAGAATTCATTCGCAACTTCCGTTTCATGGTGACTAACATCAAAACATTTAACATTCGTTAATGCACATTGAACTATCCTGAATGAACAACAAATAACTGTATTTGTATTAACATGAACAAATATTATTACACGGCTCGTTAGAATGCTTGATTCTGATTGGCCAGATGAGACATTTGCAGGTTCGTTATTCCAAGATAACAACCGCTCAAAACTAATAACACACGGTAACCTGTGGTGACAGGTTTTTTGAAACATTAAATATAAATGTGACTTTTGTATACTACAGTGTTTACTACAGTTTATCAATTTACTACAAGGCCACTGCAATTTTCTATAGCAAATAGCATCAAGTTATACGGACACTGACTAATGTCACACACAAACAAGCACAATGAAAAACCCACTAAACACAAACACGTTGGTCTGTCTTATGCACTTATTCGTATTATTCTACATAGGGCTGCAACTAACGATTATTTTGATAATCGATTAGTTGGGCAATTATTTTTCGATTAATCTGATAAAAATGTAATTACATATTTTGCTTATAATAAGTAAATCAGATATGGGAAAAGTATACACAACTGAACTCATTAGCCTTCTCCCAAAATGTTGTGAATGTCTCCATAATTAACACACCTGGTGAGGTGATTCATGTGTGTCATATTAGAAGCAACTGACAATAGTCTCTCCCAAACGTGGGAGCGAGGGGAGGGTCGGCCAAGGAAATAATTTATATGTGACATGAAAAGTGAGATATTTGTCATTCAAATGTAGTGAAGTACAGTAAAAAGTAAACAGAAAAAGTAATACTTAAGTACAAATACTCAAAAAGTGTACTTAAGTACAGTACTCAAGTAAATGTACTTCGTTACCCACCTCTGAACTAAATAAACCACCAAGTCAGTGTATTTAGCCTATTATGTACTTTGCAAAGTGCAAACGCCACAAATCGGGTTTTACTAATATAATCTTTAATTTTGTTATTTAAAACACCTCTCCCCTTTAAACTTTAAAACTGCGCAGCTTGAAGAGATGCATGCAAAACACGTCTGACTTTAAAACAGCACAACTTGTGCCGCACGGAGAGACGCATCCACTGAGAGACACGTGTGACTTTAAAACTGCGTACCTCGCGCTGCACGGAGAGACACGTCTGACTTTAAAACAGCACAACTTGTGCCGCACGGAGAGACGCATCCACGGAGAGACACGTCTGACTTCAAAACTGCGCAGCTCATGCTGCACGGAGAGACACATCTAAAACGGTCATTTTAAAAGGGAAGAAGACGCGCTTGATTTATAACTGCGTGACGTCAAGTGACGTCACAGACCAACTAATTGATAATGAAATTCGTTGACAACGAATTTCATTATCGATTATTATCGATTAGTTGTTGCAGCCCTAATTCTACATGTCACACTGTTCAGCCATGAGTGGTTTTCTTATTAACATGGACAAGCGTTAATGTCAAGCCCTGCTTTACTTAATACATGATGTGAATATATATATACTGCTGACTGTCAGTTCATGTTAACTGATGCATTAACTAAAGTTAATGAATGAAACCTTATTGTAAAGCGATACTAATTTCAGGATATATTCTGTCATGATGTCATGATATCTCATGTACTGTATATGTCTGCATGCACATTTGCTTAATATCAACGTGAAAAAAAGATTTTGGATGCATTAGGGTGAATATAATCAACTATAAAACAAGATCCTATCTGGCTGTGATTGACACATCTGCTCTATAAACGATCATATGACAACGGTTCAATTCCAGTGCACATAGATTCAGTCAGATCTACACGCACGCACGCACGCACGCACACACACACACACACACACACACACACACACACACACGCGCACAATTCTATTCATATCTGTATCCTGAAACAGAATTAAAAGGAGCTACAAATATAGAACAAAACCTCTTGAATCAGATGGTGAGAGAAGCCAGCACATGACTACAGAAGTCCTCTGAAGAACTCAATCTGCTCACGTTCATCCACTGACTGCAAGCATCACTCGACCCTCAATAACAAAACAACACGAGTGTGTTCTCCTTCACAGGTACGCCAGGAAATATGAGTGTCATACCAGTTTATTTTCCTGCATGTAGATTCTCTGGAGTTTGGAGCAGCCCTGAGCCAACGCCACCAGCCCGTCATCACTGATGTTATAACACTGTCCGAAATGGACGTCCCGCAGGTCTTTGCAATGCTCGCCCAACTGCACAAAACACATAAAGCAGAAGTTCAGTCCAGCTGGTCGTCACAACTTGTTACGCCTTATTAATAGAACCGTGTGTGTGAATATATCAGCTAGCTAAAACGACAGACTTAGCTTTCAGTCTTTACTCGGTAGGTTCATGTACTTCACTTTACATTCAACAACTGGAGTACTGGAACTGACATCAGCTCACCAGTTTAAGAGCTTGATCTGTGAGCTTGTCCTGGTTTCCAACATGAATTTTGTGCAGAAGTGGGCAGTGGACGGCGACGGCGCAGAGCGACACATCACTGAGCTGTTTACAACGGTACGCCGTGTACTTAACCAGACCTCTACAGTTAGATGCCAGAGTACAAACGCCGTGATCCTGAACGTTCCGGCAGTCAGAAATGTTGATCTCGGTAACGTTCTGTCTTCTAGATGCGATCTTCACCAAAAGATCATCTTTAACCTGCCGTCAGAGACACAACAGTGTGTGAGCAGATTCATAATCTTCATCAAGTGTGAAAACAAAGCTTGAGCAAACATTTCATTTGTTTCTGTCAAACTGTTAAAGGAGCAGTTCACCTTCAAAATAAAAAGTTCTGTCATCATTTCCTCACCCTCTTGTCATTTCAAACCTGTATGACCTTCTTCCTTCAGCAGAACACAAAAGAAGATAATTTGAAGAATGTTGTTGACATTGCATTGGTTACAGTTGAAGTGAATGGCGGGCTGTGCTGTGTTCTGTTACCAACATGTTTCAAAATATCTCCTTTTGTGTTCTGCAGAAGAAAGAAAGTCATAAGCTTTGAGATGACAAAAGGCCGTGTAAATGATGACAGAACTTTCATTTTGAAGGTGAGCTGCTCCTTTAAGTATAAATAAAAAAACACAAACCTGCTGAAGGCCGCTAAGATCGATTTGTTTCCAGAACTGGAAGTCTAGGCAGAGGTCACGCCAGTACTTGCACACCAGAGACGCTGCTAAACATCTCTCCTTCACCGACAGATGAGAAAACACCTGTAACAGGTACACAGTTTGTCACACAAGCTCTTCATATACCTGATGTAGGGCTGCAGGATTATGGGTAAAATGATCGTCACCATTATTTTGCTCAAAGTTTTAATCACGATTAATAAACACGATCATTTTGTCAGTTCATAACTTTTGTTTTTAATGTCACTTCAGCGTGTTTATTAGGTCTATACTTTACAGCCAATGAATATGTTATAATCTGCTGCCATCTTCAACACCGTATTCAAAGCACGCAATCAATCATCTAAACACTCCACCACAAAAATGAACATTTTGTGACCTTCGGAATGAAACCGGAATGAAAAAATGATTTTTTATAAATCATTACTATTGGTCACCCTTCATGTTTGTCTGTGGGTTTTGTAAAAAAGTATTAAATGATCCTGATGTTTCAGGATCTGTAATCAAATGATCCATTTTATGTGAAAGTGTGAATAGATTTCATTTAAAGGGGTCATATGGCGTGAACACGTGTTGTTCTGTGTCTTTGGTGTGTAATAAGTTGCTCATGCATGTATTAGACGTGTATAATCGCAGAAATGAAAGTGTGGGAACAAAAGAGTCGTTCTATGTAAAAGCGAATGCTCACCCAGACCTGCCTGAAACACCTCGTGTAGCCACACCCCCACAAATCTACATCAGTTGGTGGTCTGATTTGACTGAGACCGCCCAAATGTAGACGCAAGTAAGGTGGGCGTACCTGTCAGTACAATTGAAGAGGAACCTGATGTTCCAAATATGGTCAGAGGCGTTACATTTCCCTCACACGCTTGCAGTGTTCCACCAATCACTACGCACTGGTGAACTGGCCAATCACAGCACACCTCGCTTTTCAGAGCCATGAGCTTTGTTAAACATCTGCGTGTTTCAGAGAGGCGGAGCAAAGAGGAGATAGAAACATGCACGGATCGTGTAAATCGTGTATACGCATTGCATTATTTTAGCCCTGTTATATGACCCCTTTAAGAGGTTATCTCCCTTTATGAAAGCATGATCATTAGAGAGTTCAGCTCTGTGTTTCTGACTGAATGTAACTTCTGGCAGTCCATCAGTTTGTAAAATGTAAAGCTTCTAGTTATACGTCATCAGATGAGTTTTATACATCACCAGCACACAGAACATTGACAGACCTTGAGCAGTATAGATGAGGGCAGCTGGTTAATGTGAGATTGCTCTGAACTTTCAGGGGTTTTTTCCTCCTCCGAGGCCTCACAGGTGGAAGAGGAGCTGGCCGCATCCATCCCCGCGGCGCACCCGTTCTCCTCTGAGGAAGACGATGAAGGCAGAGGACAGAGAGAGGGCAGGAGGCACTGGTCATCCGATGCGGAGGCGTCTCCTCTCTCTTCTCCGTTCTCCATGGGCTCCTGGAAGGCACAGCGTGGCTGCTTGCGGGGCGCGCACCGCTGCAGCTCGGCGCTCTTGCGCTTGCACACCATTTCTGAATAGTCCGCGGCTGGGACGACGGCGCAGAAGAGCGCCGGGGGCGTGATCAGCTTGACCGGCACGGCGGACAGCAGACTTCTGCCCTGGGTCTCCCAGAGGGCTCGCTCTCCTGGAGACCGGAGGAACTTGGCGCAGTCTTCGGGCGAGTTCAACGCGGCGTAGTGTTCCACGAGTTTGGATGCTGCCGCCGCCGCGCAGCCACTCTCGAAGGGCCAGTCGTCCTCGATGCTTCCGCTGTTGCCGTGGACGATGAAGCAAAGCATGCAGGGGCCCTGAAGGAAGCAATTCCTCCTCCTCTTCTTCTTGGGCAGCTTCCGTGTTTTCTTCAGGCTATGAGCATTCTTGGAGAGAAAATGGCCCATATAGATGACTCGCAGTGACTCTGGGGAAGTTAAGGGACACAAACACGGGAAAAATGACTTCATGATTTGTTAAAGACAGATTGAGACAATTTAATAGCTTGTTGACATCATGGCCGAATAAAAACAGTCAGAAAATCAGAAGTTATTAGAGGGAGAATTCTTTCATCATTTATTTCCCCTCATGTCAAGTTTCTTTCTTCTTCAGAACACAAAAGAAGATATTTTGAAGAACGTTGATTATCAAACAAAACTGAACCCCATTGACATTTCTCAAAATATCTTCTTTTCTGTTACGCTGAAGAAAGACTCGCATACAGATTTGCAAACACATGAGAGAGAATAAATGATGACAGCATTTTCAGTCCCTTGCAGTGTTGCAATAATTCTGACAGATTCTTTTGCAATGACATGCGATATTAAAACAGAATGAAGTGAAAGTGATTTTTGTCAAATGTTTCTATCCGTAGGTCTATCACGATTATGAAATTTGGCTGACGATTAATTGTCTTTCAAATAATTGTGATTATGGCGATTAATTGTCTGTTTTAAGGCTTTCACAATATACATCGGAAAAAAATGGGTCATCATATATTTAAGGTTTAGGCTTTTACCTGTCAACAATACAACCGCCAAATACTTGTAAATGAAGTAAATTGATCACGAGTGAAGCCATCATTAAAATGCTATCGGCCATATAAAAGCTTCTAGTCTGTTTTTTTCTCACTTGCAAGACTACAATAAAAGTTTACTTCTATGTTAATGAAATTTTGGTAGACTGGTTTTCACAGTGAGATCATCTTCAGTAATATTAATTTGTACTGCAGGTTATTTTTATGGTATATGCTTTAGTTATTTTTAAGTTATTGTGTTGTGGTGGATTTAATAATCGTGACAGCCGTAGCTATTGATGACAATTAATGTATTCAATGAAGAAAATATATATTCAATTGAATAACCAATGTTATTTACTATAGAGTGACATTAACAGAGAAGAGCACAAAAATAGGAGGGTCTTGCTGTGTAGATGCAGCAAGTCTGGAAACAAAAATCAACAAAATGCTGTGAGTGGACATCAAGAACAGTGGATGTAAAATGCAGCAGATACTGCAGATCACCCTTGTTTTCTAAGGATTCACTAGAATTGTGGTTATCTGAAATGACTGCGATGACGTCCAATATATGCGATGAGACGATGATTTCATAATTGTGACAGCCCTATCTATCCCAGTCGAACATGCAGAGTAAAGTGACACATCACTGATGAATCGAGCAGAGATCAGACTGAAGATTTAAACACTAACTGTGACTGTAGTATCTGAGGTTGGTGTGGAAGGATGGAGAGAAGTCTGTCAGAGTCATTACTGCACGTGTCAATGTTATCATGATACGCTGTGACCAAAAGCTCAAAGAACAAGTTTCGTTCTGACAGAATGTGACGATCTTTCTACAAACATTTGACAAGCACATTCTTCACAAACAAGACTATACGTGCAACGCGTTGCTTAATGTAAACAACACAGCAAAGCTGTCACTAGACGATTTCACAAACACAACTTCACTAACCTAAAGAAGACTGTTTACACTAAACGTCAAAAATGACACACGGACGGTCATATATTACAGCAAGTAAACATGATGCAACTGTCACGGTTAACGACAAGAGCGTGGCTGAAGTAGCACGTAAACATCATGTTAGTCATTTAACACTGTGCCACACGTCAAAGTACCCTAGTGAGTATTATCATGACACTGAAACTGTATCGCGGTATTGCCAGAACATTGTAAGGGCATTGTAAGGGTAATAAAGCTACAGAATGAGTCACTTCATCAGTTAATAATACTCATGTTTGTCTTGAGTGTGTGAATACTGACGCTATCTGACAGCATGCATCGTATAAACACTCGTGTCTCTGCACACGGCTGTGAGTGATCCTGACAGCTAAACTCCCTCGTGAGGTAAATAACCTTCATCTAATAACATTTAAACAAAACCCACCAGCTCGCAACTCCGTCCCGCGCGCTCATAATCCGCGAAACACTGCAGAACACGAGCCCCGTAACCGCGCACGGCCCCGTCAACCTGCTACAATGCATCAAAACACTTCCGGAATTCAAACCACAGAGGAAATCCCGCCCACGACTCAACGCTCATTGGCCCGATCACCTGTCTGTATGGAGAAAATGACCAATCACATGTGGTTTAAAGGGATACTGTGAAGAATCGCAACAGGCTTGATGCGCGTTCGTAAAGGTAGAAAATATTCACGATAACCGAACGGATCCTCACTTTTATAATCTTTTGTATCTTTGAAAGTGGCTTTTTTGCAAAGTTTCATAATAGAGACGCACTTTTAATAAAACAGTCCGATAAACACACACATCAAGTTTCCCTGCATTTGCCTGTGGTGTCCAAATCATTTCGCGAATCGGTTCGTTCGAACAACGATAAAACGATTCCTATGAATCACTCAAGCGTGTCACGTTTGTTGTAAACGTCACTATGGTTTATCACTAACATTTTCCGTAATTCTCGTTTACTTTGCTCTTAATATAATATATAAAATATAAAAGAAACGTCATTCATTCCATGAAGTCAGTTAACAGTGGAAAAGATGTGACGTGTGATTGGTTCGTGGCTGAATGTGGTTTTTAAAGTAAAACGGAGCGGATTCGTGTGTGTGTGTACTGTACATGATCCAGCAGGAATGGGCGTGCAGCATCATTCTATCCTAAAAATAACTCCAGTCCTGGAAAACTGAACTTCCATTGCAATGGCCACCTCTCCACCCATAATAACCCGACAGATTGTTCGGTCCGAACTACAGGAATACAGACAGGCTTCACATGATCTCTGTTTATCTGATGCGATTGACTGTCTGATGTATGATCGACATGGCGTTAAGACAACTTTCCAGAGTTTGTTTCAGCACAGAAAAGCAATAATCGTTTTCCTGAGGGTAAGAGAGGTCTATCTCATCATGTGTGTGTTGTAATGCTCATTCAGCACTCTAGGGCAATCTTAATACATTTCCAGTATTGTCCTGAAATGTTCTTGTATTGATTTAACGACATTCTACACAGTCATACATTTGATTTAGCACTGTTTCTTATTAGAATCCGTGTGTAGATTATATAGCCAATGTTTTCATTACGGTCAGGTATTTTAAAGTCCCAGTGAAATTAAAAATGACAATTCTTATTTTTTCATGAAACATTGCAGCGTTTCTAGTAAATAGTTTATCAATGTGGGTCATTCTCTTTTTAAAAGTCACGTACCCTCATAATCTTTAGTTAAAATCTGTAAATGCACTTCCGCCCTGAAATGACTATCCATCTCAAATGACGTAAATTAGACATCTTGGCCGGAGCATCCGTTAACTCCTCCCCTTCAACTGTCAGTCTGCTGCCAGTTTCATTTCAAAAGCTGTTCAAAACAGCTGTTTTTACACATCCAATCAATTCGCTGTGAAAAACGCAAGCCACGCCCCCTAATTTTCTCCTTTTAAAGATGCCATGAATTAAAACCACAATTTTAACCCGAGCTTTTGTTATATAAGAGGGAATGGTATTCACGCGAACATGCTGTAAGTGTCAGAACTGAAAACGCCCTTGTTACTGAGATTACATCTGCTATTGACACCAGGCTCAGCAAACGCCAGGTCCTGGAATGCACCTATCTATGACGTCATTGATAGGCTGAACACCGCCTCCACAGAAGAATATCAACGACTACTTCTCTAGCCCCGCCCACTGGTTCGCGCATGACAGTACTGAAGTAACACAAGGAACCAGATAGAGCGAGCAAGCAATAAACATGCCGTTAAAGATCGCAAAATATTGTGGAGTCAGCGCCTGGTTGTGGAAGAACACAGTCGCTGCATAACCTTCCTTTGGATTCCCACATTAGGAATGCGTGGCTGAAGTTTATTTTTAAAGACGTTCCAGCTCACGTGGATAAAACATTAGGCAGAGGTCGACGATGGATTTGCGGAGAGACTAAAATTAAAAAGCAGTGCTGTGCCGTCAATACTGGATCCGATAGGAATGGAGCAGCAATCTTATGTGAGTACAACATGTTTGTACTATGCGTCACTGTTGCTTCGTTAGAGATCGCTTGATATGCCCTGAATTACAGATGCGGGGAGTTAATTTATAAATCACACGAGGTCCCCAGATAATACTAATCCTGTGCGAATAGGGCGAATGTGTAACCCAAGCTATACAAACTATACGCAAAGCCTTGCCATCACATCCGGGAAATAAGTCAGTAAATTTGAGTAAATCAGAGGCTTCACTTATACCGTGTGAATGCGTCACGTGAAATACAGATGTGGGGAGGTCATTTATAAATCACACGAGGTCTCCAGATAATACTAATACCGTGCGAAAACTGTGAATGGTGCTAATGTGTAACCTAACGTTACGTCTCGAACCAAATTCACAGAAGGCTCCAACTAAGTTTACTACACAAACTGCTATCCAATCATAGCAGTGGGCGTTTACTTCCAAGTCTTCAGTGCGGCACGCCCATTAAAGCCCATCGTTTGTAGAGCCGGCCTCAAAACCCGGGTAGAAAATAGCCTATTACTTATTGATTTTGATGTTTTTGAATGTAAAAACCACGCAAACGTCACAAGTAGACCTCAGACAACAGTATAAAACAATAAACAAGCCCAGTTCATCACACCTTTAAATTCATTTTCACTCTGAGATGTGTCAGAATACGGAAGTAAAAACGCTCTCCACTTCCGATTCACGGAGACTTTAAAACACTATTGAAATGTGTTAGAATATATAAAATGCCTTATGCTTTTTTTGTGAACATGCTTTCTTTGTAAACGTGTATGTTGAGTCGTTTCAGTTATTCAACTGCATTGTTTTGAAAAAAATGAGCCATTTTTCATCTGTTCTACAGAATTTCTTGTGCTTCACATGCAAAGAATATGTAGAAGACTTGGGTAAAATACCTCGGGATATGCTGCAGGTGAGAGGGGGTAATATTAGAAAAATAGATCATTATTAATTGTTTATCATTTATTTGTGTATCCATTGTATGACAATTAATAACATAAAATTGTATTCATATTTCTCTCCTTGCACAAATGCAGGAATCCAATGTGAGATTGGTAGTGATTGGCCAGTCATTGTATTCTCACATTGAAGTAAGTTCCAATAATTCACATCAGAACAATGGATAAGACAACATTGCAGACGTCAATATTTGCCTGGTGAAAGTGTTCTGTAGAGACAGACGTGACATTAGGACAATAAGAGATTATGTCAGACCTACTGAGCATGACAAGAGTGTTTTTAATGTTCAGCAATATTCTGGTCTTCCGTCAGTTCAATGCGGAATTAATGCTGTGAGTTTGTTGACTGGGAGAGTGTTCAGAACAGATTATTTTACTATCGTGTCATTTAGGGATTCTGCTCTCTGACTGGCTATCCTCATGAAATATATGTTGATCCAGAGAGACACATTTACAAAAAACTTGGCATGAGAAGAGGAGAGACGTACATGGAGAACTGTAAGATGCACCAGTGGTTTGTGTTTTTACTGCACCTCATTCATGTTATTTTAATGTGTTAACATTCATTTCATCTCTCTGGCAGAAGAACAATGGATTGTAATTTCAATCAAGTGTGTTCATATACAAATATACTTTATATAAAAAGGGTGCAGAAGCATCTTAGATTTTGTTCACATGATAAACATTTTAAAACATATTTGAATATCTTGTTTTATGATAAGCAGACTAAAGACTGCTGAGTTTTAATGTATTTTATTTAAAGCAACACTTTAATACGTTTGTTCACAGCTCCCCCATGTGGTTGATAAGTGCAATTGTCTGTTACCAGTGTTGTGAAAAATGTCGCTGTATAAACTTCCCTGTGGGCACCGCAATGAATGCACGTGAATTTGTTTACGTAAGCTGATGGAACCGGCGAATGCAGAAACGTTGTTTGGAAACCATGTCGCATTCTTCTGCAGGAAGGGGATGGGCGGGGCTGTGTGTACCGACCCGAACACAGAATTTACAGTGTGTGGTTTTAGCTGCTGGGAGGCTGCTCAGGTAGCAGCGGCAGTAGAATACGTCCAGTTAAGAGTCGTTTTACCACTGAAATAATTTTAGAGACATTATTTTAAGGTCGAAAAACTACAAAGTGTTGCTTTAATTAAGTAAAATTCATCTGCCTTCATAGCTTCCAAAAGTCCACACGTGAAATCCAGTTTGTTAGTGGGCAGTCTGAAAAGCATGTGGCGTGCCATGACCAGCCCCCTGTTCGACTTTCAAGGAGATCCACAGCAGCAAGGTGGAGCCATTATTGTTGGCCCAGGTGAAAACACTTCTACAGAAAAATCCTGTTATATTAACAGCTTGTTCTAATCTCAACATTTTTGCCATCACAGGTCCGAAGGTTCATTTTGTCCATTTTGACATGAATCGTTTCGACCACATGCCAATCAACTGGTTGCTTCAGCTAGCAGGTCTTCAAACACTGGACTTCAGTGATTCTCCTAAAATCATTGACATCTGATTCAATATGACTGATTCTGTGTTTGCACCAATTTAAGTTATGTGTTTAAACTGTAGATTTGCTTAATGTAATTGTGTATATTTTGCTTTTTGCGTGAAACAAGCCATTTCACTGTACCTTACTGTATTACTGTTCTACATTACAACCAAAGACTGTTTTACATCATGCAATGAATTTCAAACCAGCAGCAGATGTGGCTATTAAATTGGCACGTGAAACACATGAATTGGATTGAGACTAACTTTATTGAGGTGACTCTCACAAAACCTTTAACCACAAAAGCTTTGAAAAAAAATGTAACTTGTTTCTTGTTACTTTTTTACATAGTTATGAACATGAAAGATAATGTGCTTAACAATCTTAATTCTGAAGACATACTTTTCTTTACAGAGAATTTTTTATATTTTTCAAAAGCAAAATTAAATTCCTTAGGGCGGTTTCCCGGACAGGGATTATCTTAAACCAGGACTAGGTTTTAGTTGAATTAGGATAATTAAATCATTTTTGAAAACATACTCTCGAAACAAAACAATTTTGATAATATTTTAAGACATGTCAGCGCAAGTTCAATCAAAACAACTCTGGGGTGGTTATTTTAAATCAGGATTTCGGCCCTAGTTAAATTAGGACATTTAAGTAGTTTTTACAAACATGGCATGCAAAAAACATCACGTGCGTTTTGAGACAAAACAATGGCACTGATGTATTTTAGGATACGTCAATGCAAATTGTTTTCAGTTTAGACAGCTCTTACATTTACTTTAGTCTAGGACTAGTCTTTAACTCTGTATGGGAAAACGCCCCTATAACATTTAAATTTGGGACCAATCTAGGCTTAAGCCTTGTCTGGGAAACGCCCCCTTGTTTGTTCCATTTTTAGGGTTAGGGCTAACACACACACACGAGGGAGAACGCAAGAAAATACTAATGTGATCCTTATGAAGTCAATAAGTGTATTGTTTTCCTGTTACTAACATTTCCCACACAGTAAAATCACTGAAACTCATAAATATTCAAAGAACAAAAAATCTTTTGATATGTGGCGTGGGTTAAGGTTCAGTCAGGACCCGTATGGTGGGCTGGCGCAGTGACGTCACTCGCAAGGCTTTCGGAAACTTGCCTCTCACACGTCACCGGCAGGACAACTGGCCTAAATACCCTCTGCTCTAAAGCGCAAGGAGCAATGCGAAATAAAACAGAAATTCTGCATCCATTCGTGTTCAAAACGCCATCGGCTCATGCATAGATCAGTATGAAGCGCAAGAGCGAGCGACGGAGCGAGTCGAGCAAAAGACTCTGCGCCTCACTGAGGGACGAGACCCAGAGCGATGTTTACATCCACATCACAGGTAAACAAGCTACAAACGCAGTGTTGTGATGTAAGTCCTGTCAGCGGTTTATTGCACCGGGTTGACAGTTAGAGATTTTATGCTTTTTTTTTTACCACACAGGTCTGGTTTTGATGTGAAAATGAAGACACTCGTGTTGTTTATTAATACGAAATTGCACGTCCTGTTGCAAACTGAAACTGCAGCGTTAACCATTTTTTTGCATTAACTGCATTTGCATGCATTACATGAACTTGAGCACACAGCTCCTTTTTGTTGTTCGGTTCGCATCATTCTGAACACAGTAGATCGAAACGGGACGTCACCTCAGACAAACGTTCTATTGGTCGGTCGACACTTCTCTCCTAGCAACGGCTTCGGCTACGTGCCAATTGGATTCGAAAACATTCTGCTGTGCGATTTAAATTCTAAGGGGAGGGACTTGTTGTGATTGACGTGTCGGCGGTTCAGCTGTAGCCTATCGGTATGCAGGAAAGGGGCGGACTTTAAACCGCATTGAACTTTATTCACATTTCTCAAGCGAGACTGACGATCAGTGGCTTGGCGCGCCGTTGTTTCATATGCATTCTGTTTTAAACGGACGTATTTGATTTGCAACAAATAAAAATACATGAATTTTACATTTTGTTTGAATTGTCAGCATTTACTGTGATTCTTCATTTATTTTAATTCTGGACGAATTGCGGTATTTTATTTGTACGTGTTGGCATTATCGGATAAGTGTGAAACAATTCTTAAGTTCAAATAATGAATCGAAACGATGTATCCAAGGAGAACTGTGATGTGTCTAACTGCGTTGAGTTTATTAAAGGTGAGTGTTAATTGTTTATTGACTTTGTATGAATAAGTTCATGTGTAGAGACAGAATAGTGGATTTATCTCTCGTCTGATGATGATCACTCACTTCCGGGACGCGGATTCAAATCTGTTCGACCAACGAGTGGATTCATGTCTGTGTTTACATTCATATAGCTGACATTCAATGTACCGAATGCAAGAAAAACATAAATCACGTGATATTTCTTTAGAGATTTCTTCATTTGTGCACTCAGTATCGCCTCTCTCTTTCAGATCAGCTGTATTTTGCTGTTGTCCATCAGAAGTTGAGGACTTCACCTGACAGACATTATTTTTGCATTGATGAAGAACTCGCTTATGAAAAGTATGTTTTAAAATAGTGCATTATGGTCTGTATGGATCTTC
This sequence comes from Triplophysa rosa, assembly GCF_024868665.1. NCBI lineage: Eukaryota > Metazoa > Chordata > Actinopteri > Cypriniformes > Nemacheilidae > Triplophysa > Triplophysa rosa. The sequence continues at coordinate 23,147,544 of NC_079906.1, forward strand.
GTGTATTTTATGAATGAACATGCTGGACTTTAATATGGCCATGTGAATACTGTCTGTGCATTTCAGAGTGTTCTCGTTGACCTCTTTGATTTTTATATTTGAACAGCTTCTATGCAGACTTTGGCCCGCTCAACCTGGCCATGTTTTATCACTTCTGTTGCAAACTCAACAAGAAACTGAAGGTAACACAACAAACACACACAACATGACACTGTTCTACAAAATGCTGTCTTCATTACTTGTATGTAACACGCTTTCTGATCGTGTGTTTTTATGACAGTCTTGTGCTCTTTCAAAGAAGAAGATTGTGTTTTATACGTGTGGTGACAGAAAGAAACAGGCCAATGCTGCGTATTTGATCGGCTCATATGCTGTAAGTGTCTGTCACAGCTGGATATTTACTCTTTGTTCAGCTTTAAGTCAAAAGCAAATGGATGAAATTCTGAAAATGCATTTCTAATGGTGATTTTATGGAGAATAAACTAACTTCTGGTTTCTTTAAATGTGGTTGTTGCACTATAATCGACTCTGTGTTTGTTTTGCTGAAGGTCATGCATCTACAGAAAACCCCAGAAGAAGCCTACAGTCTTCTGCTCTCTCAAAATGCATCTTACCTTCCTTTTCGGTAACAATTAAATGAGTTTTTAATGAGAAATTACACAGATGGTTAGTATTTAAAACAGCAGAAGTCTGTCAAAGCTTGTGTCGCACCTCTACTGCTTGAACACAAAACTGATTTCTGAAGTTATAAGTAAACATCAGGGTATGATATATAACCCTTGAAAATAAATAGTAGCGTATTTGTAACTCTTCTCCTTCTGTCAGTTATTTAATTTCTGACCATCTTTGACTTCAGTGAAGTTTTTAAATTACATTTAACAGAGACGCATCTTTTGGATCCTGCATGTACAATCTGAATATTCTTGACTGTCTGCGGGCTGTTCACAAGGTAATGCAGATTCTCTCAGAGACACATCAGACGTGTTATCTAACAGTATGATCACTCATGACCTGTCTGTGTTAAAGGCACTTGAGTTCGGCTGGCTGGATTTCTCAAAGTTCAACGTGGATGAATACGAACACTACGAGGTCAGTTTTCACAAACTATCACACACTGGCTTGCCTCGCACGTCCAGATTTCACTGTCTGCTGCTTTTTGCAGCTTAAAGTCCCAGTGAAGTAAAAAATGACAATTCTTATTTTTTCATGAAATATTACAGCGTTTACAGTAAATAGTTTATCAATGTGGGTCATTCTCTTTTAAAAATTCACGTACCCTCATAATCTTCAGGTAAATTCTGAAATTGCACTTCCGTACTGTAGTGACTATCCATCTCTAATGACGTAAATTAGACGGCTTGGGTGGAGCATCCGTTATCTCCTCCCCTTCAACTGTCAGTCTGCTGCCAGTTTCATTTCAAAATCAACGCAACAACTAATTTTACACGTCCATTCAATTCGCAGTGAAAAATGCAAGCCACGCCCACTAATTTTCTCCTTTGAAATTCCTTTTCACTTGGAAATGTGTCAGAATACGGAAGTATAAACGATCGCAACTTCCGGTTCATGGGGAATTTAAACTGGCCAAGTACCACCCACTTAGACAGGAAGAGCTGTGTGACATCATCACATGAAAACAGAGATGTAATATATCACATATGCCACAGCTTAGTGCTTCCTAGTTTGAGAGATAGTTGTCCATTTTTTGGAAGCTAGTGAATTGTGGGTTATGATGACGTGCTGTCAGACGCGAGGCTTCTACGTCTGTTTGATTGTTTTTTGTTTGTTTGCAGAGGGCAGAGAACGGAGATTTTAACTGGATCATTCCAGGGAAGTTTCTGGCCTTCAGCGGTCCTCATCCAAAAAGCAAAATTGAGAACGGTGCGTGTGGAGCAGAGTCTGTCGAAACCGTGTCCCGGATGAGAACGGCAATGCGCACTTCCGTCTCCGTCCTGAGTTATTATAAAATATGAATGAATTGCCTGCAGCACTTAATCTCTTCTGTGCCTGCACTGCATTTAAAAACAAACTGAATTTGTTATGTCTTCATCAGGATACCCTCTTCACGCCCCTGAAGCGTATTTCCCGTACTTCAGGAAGCACAACATCACCACCATCATCCGTCTCAACAAGAAAATGTACGACGCCAAACGTTTCACAGATATGGGCTTCAGCCATCATGACCTGTTCTTTGTGGACGGCAGCACGCCCAATGATGTCATCGTCACCAAGTTCCTGAACATCTGTGAGAATGCAGAAGGAGCGATCGCCGTTCACTGTAAAGGTACGAGGTCATGACCTCATGAGGAGAAACGTGTTTTTCGCAGTGTTTCTTTGTCTGATTCGGTGAACTAAACAGGGATTTTAATGTTAAGCGCACGTTTGCGTTTCAGCGGGTTTGGGCCGGACAGGTACCCTGATCGCCTGTTATATGATGAAACACTTCAGACTAACAGCAGCTGAAGCCATCGCATGGATCCGGATCTGCAGACCCGGTTCAGTCATCGGACCTCAGCAGAACTTCACTGAAGGGTGAGCGATGTCTGTCATTTCATCAACGTATGGAATATGTGTATGTAATATATCCCATCCCTAACGCTTATTTACACGCGACTCAATGTCACAGGAAGCAGTCGAGTCTCTGGGCCGAGGGTGATCTGTACCGGCGAAAAATAAATGAGCAGGAGAACAGCTCCAGCAGAACTGCAGTGTCTGGAATCCTGTCAGGGGTTGAAGACATCTCCATCAATGAAACGAACAAGAACATATCGCAGAGAAAAACTTCCGAATCCGTGAGTAACTCATTCAACAACACCTCACTCACGACAGATCTTTGATCTGGATTATTAAAATGGCTGATTGTATTTTTCATCTTCAGCACACCGAGGAAGAGGACGAGGACTGCGGCGTTCCCACACAAGGTGACAAACTCAGAGCTCTGAAGGGCACGAGACAGTCTAGAGCATCAACGGGTTCATTATCGTAAGTTCTTGTCCATATACATGTAATCGTCTGAACCGCACGTGTCCACCGGTGCACGAGGACAGAACTTGGATAAATGTAAATTTAGATAATGGATGAATTTTGAAGGACAGACCTCACGTTTAGTATGTCACCTGAAGTTTGTCATCTCTCTTTTGCCAATTGAATCATTTCTAAACTTTCGAAAACTCGAAAGATTTGTTAGTCTGGACCAGTGGACACGTGCTGTCAGAAGAGCGTTTAACCCATCACACGTCGAGTTAATCTTACGATTCCATGGATCATATGTGGTTGTTTCTCAGGGATGTGCATGTGTACACAAACAGAGAGAGTTCTCCTGGCATACGTGTAAATGAACTGCATGGTTCAGCTTACAGTTAAAGAAACAACTCGTCTAAAAAAAATCCAAACTCTGTCATTATTTACTCGCTCTCATGTCATTTTTTTAAAGAATCTTCACACAGCACTTGTGACTTTCCATGTAATGAAAGAGCAGGCCAGTCGAAAAAAGTCTAATGTAAGTCTTTTGGCCGTGAAGAGCTGCTTGGAAAACGGCTCCTTTCTGTTCCACAACATTGTGTGTGTGTTTGTAATGACAGAAGTGTGAAGTGTTTGTGTGAACGGTTTCTTTAAATGTAAATTCAGTGTGTGAAGTAGTCGCTAGTTTGCCATCAGCCCATTGTGACTGAGTCTTCCTGTTAATAATTGTGCTGTCGAGACGAGAGACTCTTGTGTCAGACGGCAGGCGAGTGATAGTAAAATGGTGCAGCGTGTTTGGCTCGCTGTGGCCCGGCTGCTGTGTGCCGCTCAAACGGTAGCAGAGTAACGGGACGCTCGCTGTCTGTGACACGTGTCCGTCAGGTGAGTCCTGTGATGTCATCCCACGTGTGGCTGCTGCAGGCATTCATGTCACTGTAGGCATGTGACGGTATCAGATTCTTCATCATTCCTGGACCTTTTTTTGCGGTTTTATCACAGTGTTGGGTTTCATTACAAAAACGGGTCAGAAACATCATTTGTATGAACTGTTTTAGACAAATTCATATACAAAGAACACAACTGCAAAGAAGAAAAATAAAAAATCAGAACATTTTCTGACTGGCATGTTGTGCTAAGTCTCTTAGTTCTGTTCTGTATTTGTGTGAGGAGTTATGTAGATTCACAAACATAAATAATGTATTTCTAATTGTGCACAAAATGTTCATTACAGCAGTATATAGTATTCTTGAATACCAGCACATGTCTATAACTCATTCTGCTGGAAGTGAAACATTCCATGATGACAGCTCGTAAAACCGTCATGAACGTGTCATTTTATTCCAGTTGAATCCATCACCCTGACGCTATTCTGATCTCTCCCTTTTCACATTTTCAGTGCTTCTGCAGTAACAAACAAGCATGGTCGACTAAAATGACATGTTCTAACCACTCAAGTGTTGCTTTGCGTGATGTTTTGTCATGTATGTGCTTAATATTTCATGCATGAAGAGTCAGTTTTGTTACAGGCAGACTGGGGTCATCTTTTTCACATGTACTGCACAAACTCCTAACTTCTCAGCTGTGAGTCACACGCTCTTGTGTTTACAGAACAGAACCATCACTCATTTAACCCATCAACAATATAGTCATAAAAGCTTTTTTATTGTCTCCATATACACACATGCATTATGAGCCAGAGTTCATTCTAAATAAATCTTTTATTTATAGCAATTTTGTTATGTGCTTGTCATTTTGTCACCCTGGAATTATGAGGTTGAGTTGTTCACACATTCTGTGACAAATCATTTACATTATGTGATGTTTTTTTATATTGTGTACATTTCGGGACTTTTTTAGAAAACAAAATGATTTTATCTACAAAGTCAAATGCAATGCAAAAACTTTGAAGCCCAATATCTCAAAACTTCTCCAATAATTCTGTTTATTATTTAGTGTTATTAAGTTTTTATTTATTTCCACTTAAAGGGGTCACATGACACGGCTGAAAGGAATATTATGGTTTGTTTTAGATGTAATGTAATGTGTGTACACGATTTCAAGGTTGAAAAACGCTGTATTTTCCACGATCCGTGCATGTTTCTATCTCCTCTTTGCTCCGCCTCTCTGAAACACGCAGATGTTTAATAAAGCTCATGGCTCTGAAAAGCGAGGTGTGCTGTGATTGGCCAGTTCACCAGTGCGTAGTGATTGGTGGAATACTGCAAGCGTGTGAGGGAAATGTGACGCCTCTGACCATATTTGGAACATCTTCAATTGTACTGACAGGTACGCCCACCTTACTTGCGTCTACATTTGGGCGGTCTCAGTCAAATCAGACGCACGCACCAACTGACGTAGATTTGTGGGGGTGTGGCTACACGAGGCGTTTCAGGCAGGTCTGGGTGAGCATTCGCTTTTACATAGAATGACTCTTTTTAGATTTAGATTTAGATTCAATTTTATTGTCATTGATTGCACATGTACAAGGCAACGAAATGTGACCTCTGCATTTAACCCATCCAGAGAGTAGTGAACACACGTACCCCCGGAGCAGAGGGCAGCTATCACTGCAGCGCCCGGGGAGCAAGTAGGGGTCAGGTGCCTTGCTCGAGGGCACCTCAGTTGTTACCCGCCGGCCCTGGGAATCGAACCGGCAACCTTCTGGACACGAGTCCAACTCTCTAACCATTAGGCCACAACTGCCCCCATGTTTTGTTCCCACACGTTCATTTCTGTGATTACACACGTCTAATACATGCATGAGCGACTTATAACACACCAAAGACACAGAACAACACCTGTTCACGCCGTATGACCCCTTTAATAATATTAGTGCTGTTCAGTTTTTTGCTATGGCAACATTTCTAATTTTATTTCGTATGTTTTTCCAGTAATATTTAGGCCTATATTTCGTTTGATATGTTTGAATAGTGTCAGGTTAAAATGTGTCTTGAGAACTCATACCGTTGACATTACGCTGTCACAGACAGACGTGTGGGATGTTTGATGGTTCTGCGGTGTAATCCAAACAGCAGATGTTGTGAATGTGTTTAGTGTTGTGCAGATGCAGTGTTTGGTGGAAAAGACGAGTCTCGTGTGTTGTTGTTTTTGTTTTGTCTTCTAAATGTCACTCTTGTGTCTAGATGGCTGCTATCTGTGCTGCTCTCTGCTCTCTGTAGCCTTGTGTTCTGCTGGATGTTGTTTGGCTTCCCTTCCCTCCCTTACTGTGTAGACGGATTATAAATGATTTCTTCCGTCACGGTTAGCACTTCTCAGGACTGGACTGCTGTAAGTGTCCTCTGTCCGGCCGTCCGTCCGTCCGTCTGTCTGTCTCACTGGATTCACACTGACAAATATTACAGGGCTCTAAAGATGAAGATCTGCTCGGTGTGGGAACGTCTGAGTTAAAGGAAGATTCTGGGTTTGAGTTAAACATTGGCACACATGCTCTGTCCAGAGTGTATTTTCATGTTTTGTGGCTGTGCTTTTATTGCAGTTTGTGTTTTAATGTTTACTCCCTGACCTCATCTGGACAAACACTAACAGTCATTCATTGGGACAACCTTTTCTGCTAATCACAGTAACAAAAAAGTATTTCTTTTTAAACTGAAGATATCTGTGGTTCTTTGCATTCAACATAAGAACTCTCAATAGCAATAATGGTATTAAGAATGAATTAAACCCAGAACATTCTCTTAAACTTCACTGGGGAATAATTGTGCTGTGCTGTAAGATTTTAGCTTTATTCATGAGGCAACAGAATGAAAAGACGCGGCAGATTCATTTACTTGTGTTCTGCGTTAAAGGGATACTTCACCCAAAAAAGAAAATTCTGTCATCATTTACTCGCCTTGGAATTGTTCCAAATGTGTATAAATGTCTTTGTTCTGATGAACACAGAGGAAGATATTTGGAAGAATGCTTATAACCAAACAGATCTCAACACCCATTGACTCCCATAGTAGGAAAAAATACAACGGTAGTCAAAAGTGCCCCAGAACTGTTTGCTGTCCTACATTCTTCAAAATATCTTCTTTTGTGTTCAACCGAACTAAAAAAAATGATGACAGAATTTTCATTTTTGGGTGAACTTGCCCTTTAAAGAACCCCTTCACCCCAAAATAAAATTCAATATTTGAGAGAAGTTTTATTTGTGGGTGAATTATTTCTCTAACTGAACTCTGCTAAAAGCCCATTGACAATATCAACATTGATCGTAATTTTTGAACTTCAACATGAATTTTACATTCACTACAGTCGCCTTTGACTAGTTCATCAATGTGAATGCATTTATGAATTGCGTGAGGAGCGTTACGCAAATGAAACTGACCCGTCATCTGTGAGACGCATCTGGTTCTCTTCCTGCTTCTGCTTGATGGTGTTGAGCTCTTGATCCAATCAGAATCCTCCTGCAGCTTCTCTCTCGTCGCATGTCTGCGCAGCACAGCTTTACAGATCAGACCGTGACCGATGCATCGGCTGTCAGCTCTCTCATTCGTTCCGTTTCATTCTCTCTGCGTGATGCTGAACTGTGTTTCTTTTCCTGCAGGTTGGAAGAAAACAAAATTCACACCAAGTCAGCATCAAAGTCTTTAAGGTAATTTCATACAGTGTTTTTTAGGCTGCTACAAAATCGAAGTTCAATGTTACGTTGCACTTGAATGAGTAGAGTCAGCATATTGAGATCACATGACCAGCCCGATATATTCATTTTATTGATGCTTCGGCCTCGCTGAGTAAATGCACAGATGACTCAGACTCTGTACTCTGTAGTTGATGTGTTAAATGCAAATCTTGTCTTCTAGTTCAGAGAAAAAGAGAAGGACTCGAGGTTCGCTTGGATCAAACCGAGCCAGCAGGTGTGTATAATGGTTCATGTGGTCTTAAAATCACTGATTGCCTTACGTTCATGTTTACAGTGGTGTTCATTTCCCTTTGACAGCCCGCTGTTACATTCAAGACTCGCCAAGTCTTTAGGCAGTTTGCACGTAATGACCCGTGAGAAGGACCGTGTGTTCTGTCAGGTTAACAGTAATTTCATCAAGCAGTCAAACGTGAAGCCTTTAAACCCAGTGAACAGTCGGCCAGAGGACTTCCTCTGATGTCTCAATGCAGCGCTGTGTGAGTGTCCGGCGGCCTCAGAATCACTCGGACGCTCTCTCATCTTCAGCTTCTCTGCATGATTTAAAGGCCAGAGCTCTAGTCTCTCAAGTCTGCTTGAACACTGTCCTCTGCTGGCCGCGACGGCATCTCAGCGTAAAGATCTGCTCTTTCAGGACTTCAGGCACACACTTCTGAGGGTGTTGTTGTTTGGTACAGTGAAAGATTGACGGGTCCGCAGATGGTCCTTCACTGGCATCTGGGATACTTACCCTAGAATGCCATGCGGTCGTATTTTGATTGATCAGATGATTCTTGAGTCGCCACCTGTCGTGATGTTAATAACAGAATGAGAGGAGTTATTTTGTAGGTTTAATGAGTTTTTATCTTTCTGCCGCGCTTGCATCTTTACCTGTAACAGACGATCTCTGTCCAGAAGAAGGAAATCGCTTCACGCAATCCCATCGACACGCTTTCAGAGAGCATGGTATCCACTTTCCTTCTCTTTTTCTTTATCTTGGTCCTGCTTTAAAGTCCTCTGCTTCTGTTGATCGAGCATGTGCATGCGCGTCTGTCCATCTGCTCTTCTTTACACCACGTGTTGATTTGCTCTGTGATGTTCACAAGTGTCTCTCTTGTTTTTCCAGTAACTCCATCTCCAAAGCTCGCGCTCCTCTCCTGCGCTGAAGGCCGGCGCCACATTTGGTTTTTAGTGCTTGTTTTGTCCGACCGCTCGACACTGAACAATATTCTATGAGGAACTGTGTTAAAGGAAAAAGTCAGCAAATGTCAACCATTTTTATTTGACTAAGAGAGAGTTTTTTAATCGGAGCTTTGAGCATCTAAAGTTTAGAGTTTTTATGTCGTTGTAAATATCATGTCAGAATCCTGCCTTCGCTCTTATGTTACTAAACCTTTAAAGATGTTTTAAATACTGTATGCAGCGCTTTATTCTACACCTACAGCCATATGTGACGCATCTAATGTGAATCTCTCTCTGTGAATCATGACTGAAAGGCCACGTGTAACACTTAAAGGGACTGTTGTTGTTTTTTCTTCTTGTAAATAATGCACATACCTTTATTTTGATGACCAAGTGAATTTAAACCCTGATGGTTTCATATATATATATATATATATATATATATATGAAAGGATCTAAATCATTCTCATTTCAATAAATCCTTTCTGTTGCAAATGTGTTTGAGAATGAACATTGTTTTATATTTCGGTTTCTTTACTCGTGTGTATGTGTTACTACCTGTTAAATGTATACTACAGTGTTATGTACTTTAAAGTATTTATTCACTAATGTTATGTACTTCAATACATATTAGGCTACGGTAAGGTTCAAAACACTATAGTTTCGATTCATTTTACCAGAGTTTCTTTTAGAGAATACAAAGCGTACAAGTTACAACAGTATTTTTCATGTGGGACTCGTGACTGGAACTACATTTTTACTTGTTATATACAGGTTGACGTCTGATGTCCAGTAAGCGAGTAGTAGCACACGGAAGTTGTAGCATGTTTATGTTTAAAGAGAATCTTTACTCACATCATGTTTCAGGACAGCTGCCTCATTCAACAAAAAGGCGGTTTGATTACGTAACTTTGGCGCCACGCTCGCCGCCCGCCTTACCCTTTAAATCAAAGTGAACGTAAACATTGTGCGCGGGAGAAGTGAGGAACGAACTCAACTCTCCTTTTAAATATGAAAGAAGCGATTCCATTGGCTGACGGTCCTGCCATTCAAGAAAGAGCGCGTTACCAATGACAAATAAACGTAGCCTGCCAGTGCCAAATCACATAATTAAAAACTAAAGTTTCTTTAAGGAATGTCTGTATATTTGCAGCCATTTCGTTCGCACAAAAGTCCTCTCTAATTGAAGAGGGGTTGACTGATATCTCTAAAATCGCTTGTCTTTGAAGAGTCGTGATTGGCTCTTTTTACTGGAAGGAGGGACTTCCGTCGCCCAAGCGGCTGTACGGAGTATTGGAATTTTTCTTCTTAACATCTATATATATATATATAATCTTTGGCCTTGGATACACTTTCCTCTATTCGTTGCACTGCAGAATCTGTTATCTGTAATCACTTTTTATGTATTCGAGAGAAATCTGTAGATCAATCAGCGCAAAGGATTGTTCCTGTCAGTCATTGGTTACCGTGCTCCCTATAAATGTCACGGCGCCTGTCATTGGTTACTGTGCTCTCCGTTAGTGTCACAGCGCCTGTCATTGGTCATTCTCGCGGGGCGTGAAATCTTCTCTGTTCAGATTGGCCGAATGTTCCGCTCAGGCGCGATTTCCAACGCGGGAAAGCGAAGTGTGTTCGGGTGCAACAGCGAACACAGTGAAGGAAGGAGAGCGAATCAAAGGGTCCGCTGGAAAAGCGCGCTGCAGCAGTGCTACATGTAACATTGGGAATGATTGTCTGCGTAATACAGAAGCAACCGGCGGAGCGGTAACGCAACAGGGGATTTCCACCATCTGCACTTATTTAGACTTTGGACGCTTTTTTAAATATTTTTGTACCAGGTTTCATTTTAAAGGAACGGTTTTAAGACCCAGTTTTACTCCGATATGGCTGACAGCAAACATCAAGTGCTATTTTGTAACGATTCACCGAAAAGAGTTCTGGTGTCCGTGATCAAGACGACTCCCATCAAACCCAGAGCCGTGGACTCTCTCATGCCCACCAGTCCCGGTTTCAGTGATTTTATGGTTTATCCGTGGCGCTGGGGGGAAAACGCGCATAATGTCACACTGAGTCCCGGATCGGGCAGTGGAACCGGGTCACCCACCCGAAGCAGCAGTTCACCTGCCGAGACAGATGTCAACTCCTGCCCGGACCCCGAGCACCTGAAGGCGAGCGAATATTACACTGGATTACTACAGTATTGTACTGAATGCTGCACTACATACTGCGATTATAGTACATTACACTGTATGAAGAAAACTTTAAAATGCTTCCTGTTCAGTAGTATGAGAACTTTCATTATTATTATTATTATTATTGTAGTTCAAGCTGCTGTTCACTGAATGAACACGCGCATTTTATCGTATTTTATGTATGTAATTATTGTTGGTACGTAAAGAAATTGAGTTTTAGCCAATTAAACTTGAGAAAGAAGTAACTGTTATGCTGTATGTAATAGCTATATGTAAAATGCGCGCGCTCAGAATGGGATTTTAAATTGCTCGCCATTGTGACGCTGACGGCGTTGCGCATGACGTCAGACGTGCGCGCCAAAATGTTCCGGATGTTCTGGAAAAACACCGTAAACTTTAATCCACACAAGTAACAATCATTTTTCCTTTAATACATCCTTTCTGCTTATGTAAACGTGTTTGAGAATAAACATATTTTTATATTTGCGCACTAAGATTTGTTAGTTTTTTACCACGTGAAATAATACTGTACACTTTAGTATTTATTTACTATAGTACATTACAGTAATAACTATACTTTGCTAGAATATACTACAGGAGTATTATGTAGCATTTGAGGGAGTCATATAATGTAGAATTTGTTGTTGTTGCACACTTTATAAAGAATACCTTTATGTCGTGTTTAATTACTTTTTGCACCCTTACATGTGTACTTGTTATATCTGCATTCATGTTTTTAAGAGCATTTTTACCTTCCCTGTTGAAAAAAACAGCATATGCTGGGTTAGGTATGTTTTAATGCTGGTTCTGATGCAGCTTAAACCAGCACCAAACATACCCAAACAGCATATGCGGTTTATTTTCAACAGGGTTGTAAATGAACAGTGTCTTTATACGGTTATTTTGTCATGGGTCTGATGTAGAGTTTGTGTTTTCTTTTACAGGATGGCATCCGTCGTGGACGGCCGCGAGCAGATACAGTCAGAGAACTGATCAACGAGGGTGAGAACTCCTCCAGCCGCATCCGCTGCAACATCTGTAACCGGGTGTTTCCCAGGGAGAAGTCCTTGCAGGCCCACAAACGGACACACACGGGTACGTCCCGCCACGGAGTGTTAAACCACAACGTATAACCAGAACACTGTAAGCACCAGAGCATTGACTCAAAGCTTTGTGTTGCAGGGGAACGACCGTACCTGTGTGATTATCCAGACTGTGGAAAAGCCTTTGTCCAGAGCGGACAATTAAAAACCCACCAGCGTCTTCATACGGGAGAGAAACCCTTCGTCTGTTCGGAGAAAGGTGGAGCTTTGTGTACCTCTCTGTCAGACCTGTGAGATGATACATCCATCTGAGACACCGGCGGCATGCTTACTGCTTTGTTTTGTGCCCTCTGTAGGCTGCTGTAGCCGGTTTACTCACGCGAACCGCCACTGTCCTAAACATCCGTATGCCAGACTGAAGCGAGAGGAGCCCACGGACGGAGCGGGGCAGTCACATGGAGCCGATAACAAAGCCGTTGCTGAATGGCTGGCAAAGTGAGTGAAACCTGTGCGGACTTGCACTGAATACAGTGACCCCGACAACACTATATACAGATAGAGTGAGACTTTGGTATTTCATGTAGTATTGACAAATCAATACAGAGCACATTCACACTTACATTCAGAGAGAAGATCCAGCGAGGTAAATGTTTGTTTGTTTGTTTGTTTGTTTCATCAGGTATTGGCAGACAAGGGAACAGAGGACACCCACTCCGGTGAAAGGCAAGAGTAATATGGAGGATCAAGAGCAGCAGGACCCTTTGGATTTTCTGCCGTCTGATGAAGGTGAAGAGGAGGAAGCGGATGATGAGAAGAGCGGTGGAGGCGGAACGGCCCGCCGGCGTCTGCAGGAACAAAGGGAACGACTCCACGGTGCACTCGCTCTCATCCAGTTAGCCAATAACCTCTCCGCCTGAGAACTTGTCAAACGTATTATCAGTTTCTGTAAAATCCAGTGTTTTATGGGGTGTTCTGATGCCGACGTCGTCGTCCAGTAATTTTGCTCACATTTGTGACCCCCTGCACTTCTTAAGTTAGTGCCGCCAGGGTTGAAATAAGCTACAAGCACCTTATTTTGCTTTCTGTTGTACCTTTAGGCTGCTATGATGGTAGAGAATATCATTATATGAAGAATGTTGTTGTTGTTTTGTTTTCTTCCTCGGCTTATCGAAGAGGTAAGACGTGTCTCGTTCGTTTGGTCGTGCACTTTGTGGTAACGAGTGTTTTTGTGGGTGGAGTTTTGTATGTGACATTAATATGTGCGTGTTCAAGGACTTGTGTGTGTTTTGAAGCAGGGTGCCTTGACTGACCTGCTAAAGACCTTTTATAGCAGATTGAGTAGAAACTTGCTCTGAGACGAGAGAAAGGACAGGAGACTCACGTCTGGTTTTCTTTAGCCGTTTTTCTGCCCATCACATTGGTCCGCTGTCACCTTTAATCATGTATTTATTCTATTTAAACCAGTGAGAGTAGCTTCTCTAGAGCGCCACCTGCTGTCAGCTGTAGACTCTGTTCAAGCTTTGCAATAACATTGACAAACTAACCGGCTTTAAACAGGCAGCGTGAAACGCTCCATCCGGCGGTACACGTATGCACAAGGGTGAACATATAAACTGAAGCACTTACGATATTAATCCAGTGATGTTTCTCACTTTAGTAGTTCAGCTCGAGGACGGTGATGTTGGCTTCCAAAGAGTGATGATGATGATGATGATGAAATGAGAGTCTGGGTGTAAATGAGGAACCAAGCAGCTCTTCATCCAGACACAAGTTCTGCTTGTTGATGCTTTTTTGATCACTATTACGTTGAATAATCTGCAACACTAAATTCTGTTCTTATATCATCAGTGATGAAGCGTTCATGTTCATTGGGTTTAAAATAAAACGTTCTGATCAAAATGCAGTGTTCTGGAACTTTGTGTTCAATGCTTTTAGTTTGGCGTACACAAAACTGGAAACCTATTCAAGTTCCTCAGGATTGACCTTTTATACACATTGCTTTAAGTTTTGTCGTTCTACTTCAAATCTATGTAATATAATCAGCAAAGTCCTTCGGAAAGCTGTGTGTAACATACCTTCACAAACTGATCCCAGGTGATTGTTACGAATATGATGACAACAGAATGTAATCGTTTTGATTTTGACATGATGTTTGTTGTACTGAAAGGTCTTTGTAAATATGTAAGTGGGCTTTTATTCACCCTCATAGGCCAAACTTTGTGTTTAGCACTTCGAGTCTTCATTAAATCAATAATATGAATCAATCGTGGTTGTCATGTTTATTTTATGAATGTGGAACATTAATGCGTGTCCATACGTGTGACTGGCTGTGGAGTTTGTGTATTTACTCCTTGAGAGATTTGAGTCTTTAAAACGTGGGATCTTAGTAAATGTCATTCAGTGCAATATAAATAGATGCAGTGAAGACGTCTCCTGGCAGAATCACGTTTTCTCCAAACCTCCAGTGTGACCTGTAATGTGAATTGCTATTTTGTCCTCCACTGGTTTCATGTTGGGTTCTGATGATGGGCTGTTGCTGTTGAATGTTATGTAGGAATAGATCAGTCCCGCAGACACGCTGAGAATGTGGAAAACAAACACACGGAAAGTTTAGCTTCACTGGAAATGACGTCAAGACTCCTGACGACCCGCAGCACTTCACACTTTATGCTGACAGGCTCACTTTCTGCCAATGAGCTGATGATTTGAGTCAGATGTGTGAAATAAAACACATGTGCAGAGATCAATACTTACCAGATATTCAGTCCTATAAAGTTTGGCCATGAGAATATATAATCTCCTCCAACAAAAATGCCAACATATGTCACGGCTACATTCTGTCAAACAGAAAACAGCACTAAAATAAAGACATACCGAAGAGCCAAATTCAATATATATGAGCATGATAAACAATATCAAGCCTACACATGTACAAATATTTTAAATCTGTCTGCCTCGAGTATTTTTACATGCATTAATGTGTGTGTATACTGTACATCATATACGTGTGAAATATACTGTAGGGGAAGATACCTTTATAGCACCCACCACTGTTGTGGTTAAAGCCGTGTTATAATAACTGCAGAGGATGATGGAATACATCAATACAAACCTGCAATGAGAATCATTCTAATTACTTAATAATAACTTCATTACTCATATAAAATAACCGTTTCAACTGTCAGCGACAGCCGGACTTACCCCATAACGCAAGACAGCAAAAAATAAAATATAAAAGTCAAAGAAAGCCATCCATCAAAACTCAGCGCCTTAAAACAAGAAATAAAAACAAGAAGTTCAAACTCAACTTTCGAAAACATCCATTATGAAACGGTCAGTTCTGGTGCTTGATTCTGATTGGCTGAGCCGAGTTCTAAGCAGTTATAAAATACCCCGATTTATAACCGCTGACCGCATTACAGCCTAAATATCATTTTATTTACATTATTTTATGAAACACATATTGCTACGCATATGAAATAACCGTTTTATAAATCAATAAGCCGAGTGAAGCAGTGAGTTACAGTGCATTTTATAACAGCTAATGGGGTTTTAATGCCACAACGCCCTTAGCTGTTATAAAATACACTGTAACCCACTGCTTCGCACGGCTTATTGCTTTATTACCCAATCTCAGTTTTCACTCACCTTCTGTAAATCTCCAGTGTAGGCGCTTGCCAGAAGAGTGGGAATTATAATGATAAACGCATTATAAAACAAAACTCCATATTTACCAAGACCCTGTGGAGAACAGAGCAAAACATATCCGTGACAACTGAGACTTTATACATGCGAGACACTTTCTCAGCAGGGTTTGCCTGTTTATTTACAGATTAGTGTTGAAATTCCATGACTAAACCTGAAAGAGCAAAGACGGGTGTGGTGTTTGTATCAAATTTTTAACCAGATCTCAAATGAATGGCTGTTATTGGACGAGTTGACCTGTGATACCCTGTTACACGACAGCCAGTAGGTGAAGGTTAAAGCAAGGGTTTGATCTCATTATTTACAGAGTTCTCAGAGAAATATCAAGCTGTTGTTGATAACAGATGATGTAAATGTTGTCACGTACCTCCATTCCAAGTGTTTTTTTGGTGTAAACGCCACTGGCAGCGGTAAAGAAGTCATTCAACAGAACAAACGTGTAACCTTCCGCGTTGAAGGACAAATCTGAGCTGAAACAGACGAGTGAGAGTTCATGAACACATCTGATTCTCATGACATTTATCAAATATGACATGCATTTACTGTACCTGGCAGCCACCAAAGCCCCGAGAACTATAGCCAGAACACTGCACACCAGAGACGGAGGAAAAGACTTTCTGTGTGGAACAAGATAAAAACTCAACTAGTCCAATTCTGCTGTCAGCAGGTGTGGAAACAAACTAAAACTATATGTACAATATTGTAATTATACAATACTTTAATAGATTGATAACTGTAGAAGTATACTTTAATATTTACTATGGCAAGGTTTAAAAACTGTGCTATAAAGGGGAATTTACTACAGTTGACTATACCTACTACAGTATTTCTTTATGCGAGTGTGAATGTGTGTACCTCAATATTCTTGATTCCATGATCATAGTGAGTAAGATGGTGAATTTTCTGAGCACCGTGAACATGGGTAAACTAAAACAGAGAGTCCGCTATCATCAACGTCACAATGAGATTCAAATGAGTCTGTTTTTATGCAAACGCACTCTTTTACCTCAATTTCTTCGTTCCCCCCAGACCGGTCACGTGATTGCCAACGTACAGCAACGGCAGAGGAAACATCTACATCAACCCAATAAAATGAATGAGTAAAAACACCATGATGGTACGACCACAAACCTTCATTCTTTACAAATAAGTCACCTTTTTGAAAACATTTCTGTCAAAGTCTTGAAAACTGACAACTTTGTTCATTTTGGCAACATAGAGAATGACGACTGTTGCTGCCATCTGCATGAATAAAATATAATCCAAATGTAAAGTGTGAGTGTTCCATAAAACAAGAATGAAATACGTAAAGAATGTTACTCACCTGTCCAATTCCAAGAAACATGTATGAAGGAAACCTGCACATATAAAATAAAATGTTATTACATGCGGCGTGTGTTCTGCGCATGCGCTGCACGAAAGGCGGAAGTGGAGCTGACACTCACCTGTAGTGCGTTAAAATACTTTTATTCACCACGATGATGAAAAACGAGCTGAAGGCGTAAAAAGCGGCTGACAGAAACTTCATGCGTTTAGCGTGTTTAATATCATCGTTTAAAATCATCTTCCCGTCGGTTGTTTCTGGTTAATCTCTGTAAGTTAAACTCCGCAGCTGTCTCGTGTTTTTTTTAGCGGTCTGGAGACGGAACATGCTGTTAATACTGTCGTAAACCTGTCCGGTAAAAGCCGAATGAGTGTGTCATATAAACACACAAGATTACGTTATTGTACGTTTCTACACTTACTACTGATCTGTCTCTGAGTGTGTGTAGAACAGCAGCAAGTGTGACGATAGAGCTTAAAAGGGGCGGGCTTCGCGGCCCACAACTTGTCCATGATTGGACAGCTAGGATGTATTATTTCTTATATTCTGACATTTGTATTTTGAGTTAAATGAGTGTTAAAGTTTGTCAGTGTTTGTCATTATGCTGTAAATATTGTCCAGACGGAAACTGAACTCTGTAGTCTTATGAACAATAATCAGTCAGTTCGTCACTGCGCCACTAGATGGCAGCGCGCGCTGCAGCCCAGTCAATGAACGAAGACTTGCAAAACGTCACACGTGAAACTGAAGCGTTTATAATATTCTAGGCGCAACGTATCGTCTGATTTATAAGATGTGTAGTACATTTTCTTTCCCCCAAAAAAATACAAACAAAACCTATACAGAAAAACTAAACGAAATGAGCAACAAAAACTATTTTATATAACCATATGTTTGCATTTTTAAAGATGAAAAAAATCTCCCATACAAACCATCTTTGATAGCATTCATAGTTGCCTCAGACTCGGTCTTTTTCCTCTCATCTATATTTTTTATTAGGTATGCTGAGAACATTTTGAGTTCTGTTAACAATACAACTCCAAGTCAGAATACATCATGTCCAATACCAACAAACACAGATAAAACTGAACAGAAGGAGAAACAAACATAACATACATGAAGGATATAAGAAATGAAATTAGTAGGGTAAATAAATGCAGTAAATAAACTGTTATGAATGCCCATGAATTAATGGCTGCTGGACTGTGAGGTTTTATTTCTCTGCCTTTAAACTCTGCGTCTGATGTTGTTTTCTCTTCATTTTCTTCAAGGCTTTCAGCACTCTGAGATGTGCACAGATTTTCTTGTGGTCGGTGTGTAGTCTAAAGAGCCGCAAATAAAGAAACAAAAGATTCATTTCACACAATACGTTTAAGAAATATTAAAAACATTGTTTTATTGTCAATAAATACCCACATCACTGCATCAATGTCACAAACACCAGATTTCGTCTGCATTTCATATCTAGAAACTTTTCTTAGCAATTTTTGGGGGATTTTCCTTGAAACATCCAAACAACAGGCGAAACCTGCATGAATGAGAAGCACAGTAAGAGTCAGTCATAAGACCACGAAGAACTTATAAGATAAGATTTCATTGACCTAAGACATTTGTCAGTTGAACTCAATTCTGTAAATATTTCTAAAAACTCTCTCACTTTATTAAGCAATAAAATGGTTGTTACAGTGAACACACAAGAAGGACAGAGACGAGCTCTGCTTTAATTGACAAAGGCCAAAAGGTGAACAAGACATCGCATGTTTAATATTCTCACAAAGGCCAGCAGCTTAAAGCAATGCGTGTCACAGCACATGTCCGTATAACACGCACCTGAAAGCAGAATATGTGAAGTCAAATTGAAACCAATAACAACGACCATTCAACTCTATTTCAGCAGACGTAACTACATGTGTCGCTTTATAAATCAAACCGTTGATGGTGCCGTTGCTTTACCTGCTGAGTTACAGCTGAACGTGACGACATATTCAAAACAGCATGAAGTATTTAATGAAATATGCAGATGAACCCCGATTCACAGAGCGTGTGGACTATAAAGAGAGATTTGTGTGAGATTGGGACGATGTCTGACCTTCAGTGCTGGTGAAGATGGTGACACACGTGATGAGCAGAAGAAGAGCACATGTTGCTTTCAGCTCCATGATTAAATCAACACTGAGAGCGAGTGAACATGATGAAGGTCTAAAAGCACTCGCTCATCTCCCGTCACCGCCCTCATCCGCCGGCTTGTCTCAACCCATCACAAGAAGAACTGTTTTACAAGACTATTATGAAATACTGTACCCCACCTTTTCTTGTGCATTCATGTCAATTCTATTATATTCATTTGGGTCATAAACAAGCATCCATGCGTGACATGAAGTGCACGTGTACGGGAGTTCTCCATCATGTGTCTATATGTGTTTTTAACAGGGTGAACTAATGGACTTTCATGTTTAACTGGTATTTGATGTTGGCTAGTCACAGTCACACAACGAGCACAACAACAGTCAGGTTTTACTTGTGTCTGTGGCCTCTGACCTCACAGAAACCCACTCCAGTATAACAATGATATTCAAGCATAAATAAAGCAACAGAGACCTTATACTGAGAGCTTTAAAGAATTCTGTCTTTCATGGACTTGCAGTTCAATTCAATTTATAAAGTTTTTCACAATTTTCCATAGTTGCAAAGCCGCTTTACATACAATTATGGAACAGTGAGGATGTTGTTTTATTATAATGCTGCTTTATATGAACAAAGAATCTTTATATGATTATTTCTTCATTAAGCAACTTCCTTCTGCTTCATATCATCTCAAAACGTGACGTTTAGCAGAGTAATAATGCCATTAACATCATACGTTTGATAAAACATCAATGAACACACGGTTAGTTTAAAGCCAATTCAAATGTAATGTTTTTTTTTCAGCGTCTGGCTAGTTTTCTTTTGAATACAACAGAACAAAAGATTTCAAAGTGAAACAGGCTTCACCTGTTCAGATACAACGTTTCACCCGTTTCTTTCCACTTGACTCTCCACCTTCCATTTTGGTCTGTACATTATAATTATAATTCTCAGTGTTTTAATGAAGCAAAAATGTGATGTAAATACTCTGTCTTCTAGATTTATGTTAGAGCCACAAGAAACCTGCTCGACAGCGTCTGTCAAAGAGAAACACAAATGCAGTTGAATGACTAAAGACAGGCGGGTATTTACTGGCCATTAACTGTCACACGTTTAATTGGCCTTAAAATCTCTGCCAATACAATAACATCAACAGGGCACGCGACTTCTGCAGCCATAAACTCAAACCTGTTAGAACAACAAACATCAGTATCCATCTGCAATAACACAACAGATTCGCCTTCATGTTCATGTACGGCCAGCTAACTATCAAATGTTCCATGAAAAACGTTTGGTTAACGTTTGAAACGCCCCACTAACAATGTAAGAGTAACATTTGATAAGACATGTATAATGTGTGATAAAACACTCTTTTAACATTACTGCAAGAGCATTAGCCAAAGTTGTGTGAAGGTTCTCTGTTGTCAGCTGGAGATCACGTGTTAACCCCGTGACATGAGCTTCAACAGATCCAGCAGCAGATCTCCTGAAGTCTTCTTCAGTGAAGCGTTGTCTTGAGACTCCAATCTCACGTCATCCACACATTCTGAATCCAGAACACAGCTCTCTGTAAAACAACACGTTCCAGAGCTTCAGATCGAAATGAAGAGTGAATAATCAGTTTGTCATGAGCAGTGTTGGGAAAATTACTCTGAAAAAGTCATTCATTACTAGTTACTAATTACATGTTCAATAGTGTAGTTAGATGACTGTATAAATGACTCTCTCCAATAAGTATTTCATTATGACTTTCTATATCCTACATCAACCTTGATGAGTTAAGTGATTCAAGGACAGACATGAAACGGCTCTTTTAATTCATTCAAATAAATCATATTAAACTACATAAAGTACTCTTATTAACTGACCAAAGTATACAAATGTGAGAATCATACATTACATGTTTAATTTTAGAGTCAGACTTTGAATGTTGATGTCAATTCCACTATTGCACACACATGTATATTACACACAGTATTTAGTTGAATTACATCAGAAGAAATTGTAATTAAATTACGGAAAAGATGAGAGTAATCCCTTACTTTACTTTTTCAAGGGGAAAGTAACTAAATTACAGTAACTCATCCAACACTGGTCATGAGTGAGACTCACGAGAATCGCAGCAGACCCCCGGAGCGGCGCAGCGGCCACCTTCATCGCCACACGACCTCCCACCCGTCTCACAGGGACTGGACACATCATTCTCCTCCATACAGCTCAGAGTCTCTGGAGAACCCACCAGACACCCCAGACCGGCTCCGCAGCAGACACTGGGACCAAAACAACGCCCCTTATTCCCCGGACCACACCTCATACACTATGAGAGAGAGAGAGAGAGAGAGGGAGAGAAGCAAACTCATGACAAACAACGGGAGAGATTAATGAAGACTTTATTAACATGACAAGTTTTCTCTTCTTTATCAAACTTTATAAATGCAATGTTCAGTAGAATGTTAAGTATATGACATTAATAGCCAATCAAATGCTGTATGATAAAGTTCGTTCTTCAGGGTCAAGTATATATTTCAGAACACAAACAGATTTGTAACTTAAAATGCGGGCAAACTCAGAAAGATGAAAAGATGCTGTAAGTATTGATGAGTCAGTTAAGATGTCTGTACCTGTCTGATGGGGTCCGGCTGAGATCTCTTCCCTCCACGTGGGCAGTTCTGAATGTAACATGCAGACGAGAGTGTTGAGAGCGCGAGTATGCAGAGGACACACACGGGAAGCAAAGAGTCTGACATCTCGACACACTGAACTCAACTGATGCTCACTGACACTTATATACACCTGCAGCATCAGGACCATCAGCAACATCAGACTCCTCCCACTTTACGCACACACACACAAAATATATGACTGTATTCATCATCAAATGACATGCTCCTGTCAAAAGGACTATTTGTTTAATATTACTGTCTGGAAACTCAAAGGACTTCAGTAACGTTTGATTTGATTTAAAATCATCATTGAACAAGCTGATAAGACAGCACATTTAAATGCTTAACAAAACTATTGCACTGCATCTATATCAAGAATTCACATTTCACGAATATCTATTTCAACTAATACTATTTAATAGCAACTCTTCTGAATGAAAAACAAGAAGAGGAGGAGGATGAGGAGATGTTTGTGACAGTGATGAAGGTGTTAATGTGGACCTGACGCAGAGGTCAATCTGGAAAAATCACACATATCTGATTCATCTGAGCTCAAGACAAAACAAGAGAAATGACTGTTCAGTATTCAACGCTGCACTAACACTAACATCAGCTAACATTTCCATATTATTTATGGACACGCAGCACCACAAAAGAACAATTTCATACAAATAATACATAAAACTCGGACCATTCAGAGATCTTTTTAGGAATGGCCAAAATGTTAAAGTGAGTAGATGAGCACAGCAGAAATGAAATAAAAGATCATAAAAGATTAAAACAATAATTTTGTGTGTGTGTGTGTTCTGATGCAAATTATGCAAATAAGTCTTCATCCCAGTTTCTGACATAACGTGACTTCAGTCATTTAAAATCAGCACATCAATAATGAAAATAACGGTCAGAATGAAATGCTACACGTAGCAATATTGCAGATGTTGTTTATGAAATTCTATATTCAAATATTCAGATGACGTCATTTGATTCAGTCAAACACAGCTGAATCTGTTCTGGTCATCAAGAAATAGCTTTCAAGTTTTATGCCAAAGAACAATAGTCTTAAACTCCAGCTTTAATCTGTTTGTGGTGTGATTAAAACATTATACAATATAACAGAATCTTTAGCTGCAAATAAACTACATCATAGAGACCAGTGGGGTGGACTGGCATGAAAGTTTATTATTTCATCCATTCTGTTTCTGTTTCCATGACTACAGCAGCGTCCTGCATCCGATGCTCATCTTAAATCACTGGCATCATCAGAACAAGACCTCTTCAGTATAATTGATCATATTAAGAGTTTGCTGAGCTGATTATAATATATGCACATTTATCACTGCAGGACTACTGAAGTCACAGCACCAAAAAATAAACTTTCTTTACACGTCTATATAGATTTTCATCTAAAGTCTTACTAAATAAAAAAGGTTTAGGTCTGCGATTTCTCAGCAGTCTATAATGGTTTTATATTAAAAATTGTATTCAGCAACTTCAAAACATATGGTGGAATTTTCTCACCACAAACAGCTAAAAAGGTCATTTTTACAACTTTGTGTCATTTGCATCTTTATCAGATTTAGGCTCCTGGATTTGTGTGAATTTGTAGGCTGAACAAATGAAGGAGTAAAGAGCAGGAGTGAGTGTGTGTGTGTGTGTGTGTGCGTGCGCGCGTGTCCTTCATGTACATGTGTTTGTGTGGAGAACACAGAGAAGGTTTCTTCAGAGTAAGAACAGATGATAGAGGTCACAGCTCTTCATACTCACACAAAGACACATCAGCCTTGAGCTTCTCCATCATCCTCCATGCACCGCTTCAATCCTCCAACACAATGAGCTCAAGGAACCTGCTCTGATGTCACATACACACAACAAACACGCAGAAAAGAGCGTCATACACATTCAATGCATTTCACACAATCTCAGTTATTACGACAGAAATAAACTTGATGTTTCATGTTGTTTTTATATTGCATTAACGAAGATCCCCATGATGAAGACTTCACTCGAGATGAACATTCTAAAAGACCTCCGAGGCTAAAGCACAGCGAAAAACCTGCACAACAATCATAGCAAACATAAAAGCTGAAACGACACACTATTGGCTAAAAAAACATCAATTCTTCCAGAAACAAAGTCACACATTATGGACTTCATTCAACATTGAACTAAATGTAATACGTAATGTCCTGGAGGTCTGCTGAGAGATTCTGAAGCCCGTCACATCAGCCGGAGCAATGCGAGGAGATCAGATCTGATTGATAAATGACGTACACAACACAACTAATGCATGACTCTGACGATGTGTTAGCGTTCACTGCGTGATGATATTTTAAGAAACAAATGCAAGCTTACCTGTGCTTTGAATATAACGGTCTGATTCAAATCCTACAATTTATTCATAACGATAGTACGGCAAATAGAGGATTTGCTATAATATCACATTTTTTATTGTGTGTTTTCTGTTCAGCTGCTTTGCAAAAACACAAAATTGTGAAAAGCATTTTTATATGACTTACAGATACTGTATATACAGTGAGTCCAAGAGAAACTTGAAACAATAAAATACACATTCATTTCTTTATTTTATTTGTTCTCAATAATAAACACAAAAACATACAAAGACAAAGAAAATCTGCAACCATCACTGAAATAAGCGTGGTTTAATGATGCACGCGCGTGATGTCACCGCTGGAAGCAAACGTGCCACAGGCGGGGCATTCGATCTTTAACCTCTGAGAGTCTGAGGGGCGTTTGCGCTGTAAACACGGTCCACACATGAGATGTCCACAGGGCAGAGAGTACGACAACACGCTCCAAGAATAAACACTCAACAAACACGAACAAAACAAACATTTGTGCTGACCTGTAACACAAACAACAACACAACACATCAAACCACAACAGCTTGGCCGTAACGTTTGAAATCAATCGCCGTGTCGTACCATCTGAAGCGTCGTCGCTGGAGGCTGTTTTACTCTGCGAGGTGAATGTTGGCAATCCATGAAGGGCTTGATTCAGAGCTTCATCTAAACTGTGTGCCAGACGCTGCTCGTGAGATTCTGAAACACAACACAAGACAAACGTGAGCACACACACATCAGTGTTCTTTAGTGACGATGTGTGATGTTCAGACCTGTGGTGGTGTGCGAGACCGTCTCACGCGTTACAGCCTCACAATCAACCGCGCTGGAAGGAAAACTACACTCATACTTTCTTTTAAGAGTTTTTCTGCTCGTGAGGGCTGACACGCTTGTACAGGCCACAGGCTCATCGCATCTAACGTCGTCTTGAGTTCTTGAAGGTTCTGGATCCTCGTGACCGCCGTTAGAGTTTGTGGAGGTTATGGCCGACACGATAAGTCTGGAAGCTTGTGGTTTGTTCGTGAGTTTGTTCTGGACTCTCGTGCGTCCCGTCTGCAGCACCAGACAGTCAATGCGGCTTTTGAGCAGAGGGTTGGGCAGAGGTTTGGAGTTTTGCGCGAAAGGAACACCGGTGAACGGGTCGTTGGGCAGACGGCCCCATGTAGCTTCTCTCTTCTGATATTCCTCTAAAGTGCTGTTGTCTATCACCACTCCACTGGGTAAGATCATGGGAAACACCATGAGTTCTTGTGTCAGCGGGTCCAGGAACTCTTCTGGAATGGGAATATCAGGTGGCTCGAGAGGTTCTGAGGTGGGAACAGCTGACGGAGGGCTCATCTGCAGACTCTTCAGGTGACCTTCGTGGAACTTCTCCACTTCAGAAGAAGAACAGCAGCGAGCCGGCGCGGCCCAAACAGCCAGAGACTTGATTCCCAGCGCGGTGTCAGCGCCGCTGAATGGAATGCTGACCCGGAGCTGAGCCACAGAGTCCAGAGACTGCGGCCCGCGGCTCCAGAGATCCACACGTCTGATCTGCGCTGGGCCCTGCGGTGGCGGATCGAGGAACGGAGCTCGAGGTTTAAAGTTCGGGTGATGGAAACGCACCTGAACGTCGTCCTGCAAATCACACCGAGCCACGAGCTTGAACTGTCCGCGGTCTCCATCTGAAGAGCTGAAGATCTCCAGCCTGCGGGAGTTTTTTCCCTGATCCAAACGCCAGGGCCACAACTCGACATCCACCCGACACAGCTCCATCTTGAGCCGGAAGGCCAGGGTGACGTGCAGCGGAGGCCGCAGGAAATATTCCAGTCTGAGACCTCTCCGGCGTGTCAGCGGGTCTTCGGACAAAAGGTTGGTGACATCATAACCGTCGGCACAGAGCTGTAAGAAAACAAACGTTGTTCCGGGCACAGAACATCACAAGGTCAGTTCAGACGCAGCACCTACACAAGACCTCTCTCATTCTTCAGAATACAGAAGAAAAAAACCCTCTCCGCTCAGAATAAAACCACGACCAAACTCAGAAATAACAACGTTTATAAAGGTGAGGGTCATTGCTAAGGAAAGCAAAAAAAGATATTTAAAATACAAAATACACAAACCATGTGACTTATAAATCAACTTTTCTCACAATGACCTTTATTCACTAACTTAACATAAGATCTTGAAGATGTCCCTACAGAGCGACCGCAATGTGTGCCGTTTGTGAACACAACACTGTGTAAATACACTGCTCTTGTGACCTACCTTGTTGCACTGTATTGTGGTCTGGAAATGCGCTTCACACAGGTTGAGTACCATAATCTCCACATCCGACACAACAGATCTACGAACAGCAACAACAGTTCAACACAACACTACACAAACAATCATCAAAGGTCTATTTCCATGTTTAATACCTCAAAATAACATTAAACGCACAGTTCTTTTCTTTTCATGTTTGTATGCGTTTGGCTCAACAGTAAAACTATGAATCACAGCTCAAAGTGAACGTTGGGGAATATATAAGCACATTTGTATAGTCCGTGGTCACTTTGTTGTCAGACTATAGACACAAGTGTGAGCAGTATTTGTGCTGAGGTATAAAAACCAGCACACAAATGTACAGTTTGTAACATATCATATTGAACACAATACACATAAGGTGTAAATACAAACTGTAGACCTACACACAACATACTGTAGAAGTGTTCTGGTGTGTATAGGTGTCATAATAGTGTACAAATAGAGTTTTACATTCTGCTGTATTGTTATTCTCACTTCTGTCCCATGAAAATACCACAGTACACCACCATATTAAAGATGATATATTCACAAAGATATAATTATAATGTCTGTAAGAAGCCATGTTGCTGTTAGTTATTGAAAGATAAATTGCATTAACACATTAAACGCAGTGATGCACGCGCATCAAAAATCGGCACCTATCACACAGACTTTAATAAATGAATAATGACAGAATAAAAAAACAACATTTGAACATTCATTGTCGAAAAAACTCACCCCCGTGAGCGGAAGCAGCAGCGCCGCTGTCGTCGTGACTACTTCCGGGAGAGAAGTCACGTGCGCCTCCTGCTGGCCGAAAAAGATCTTCCATCGGATTCTATTCACTCTTTTGTTTCAGTCATTTTTAAGAGAAGTTTCTAAACTTATTGAGTTTGTTCTGTTATTAAGCGATACAATGACGCGTTTTTTTTTCTTCATCAGTTGATTCCCTGTAAATTGTACATCACTTTGTATAACACGATACCATTTTATTAACAACTCTGCAGTCTTAGTCTTAGGAAGTGTATCTTTGGTATTTTGATTTGATATATGAATGCACATCAGTCTTTTATTAATGGAAAACTCAAGTATTTTGAGCAAACACTAAACTCTTGCTCTGTCTATTAATTTGGTGTCTGTAAAGGGCACGTTTTGATAATATTGATGTCTGTGGTGCAGACACTAAAACACCGTATATAGATGGTACCCTTAAACCTCATTATATTTCTCAAACAGGATCTTTTTGATTGATTTGTCTTTATTGTTTGAAATGGTTTTTGATTGGGTTGACCAGTCAATACAGGAACATAAATACAAACACTAAAAGTAGAGAAACATTTAATCTCTAAATCAATAAATTACTTCGACAAATCAAATAAATACATCCGAAATACATCAAAAGGAACATGGTTGTGGTTAATGTGTTAATAGGCGCAAACTTTTTACAGGCCGTGTTTAAGAAAAAACAAAACAAAGCTAAATGGCAGCTTTATCAATTCACAATAATCAGAACAATGAAAGAACGATCTTGATCGTCTTTTCAAAATATTCACACGCAATGTCTTGTTATACTGGAAATAACGATTTCACATAAATACCCATCATCATATTCACAGGCTGTCTGTAAACCCACAACACTCCAGAACAATATTAGAATTAGAACACACACACTTCCGTCAGCGCTCTCTAAAGAACAGCTCGAATCCTCCACAGTCCATCAATATGGAAAGAATCAGTTTCCACATTTGGTTCCGTTGATTTTACAAACCAATAAAACAGGAAAGTGGGTTTCAGTCATTCAAGTAATCTTGTGTGCAGAAGAAAGCTCTCGTGACCTCTGCTGTTCATGTTGAGTCACTGCAGTCACGAGCGGTGATAGAAATTGAAGAATGAATGAATGCGTGTGTTCATCCTTTAAAACACGAGTCCATCAAACACACATCCTTCGGCAGACCCACAAGTTTTTCCTTCACATCACTTCACATTCACCTCAACCCTCTGTGGCCGCACATCCTCACACCCTTCTCATCATTGTGTTTTTCATGCACAAACACAACATCCAAATGAATACATATCGGATGTATAAAAGACTGCCGTGAAGAGATTGCATCACTGTTGGGAACTGACTGAAAATTCAGGATTGTAGGATTGAAAGGAATAGTTCACCTTCAAAATGAAAATTCTGTCATCATTTCCTCACCCTGTTGTCATGTTAAACCCGTGTGATTTTCTTTTTTTCTGCAGAACGCAAAAGAAGATATTTTGAAAAATGTCAGCAACCGAGGACCGTGGGTCCCCATTGACTTCTATTGTATGGACACAAAACCAAGAAAATGGAACGTCATGTGACTAACATTATTCATCACTATGACAGGTTGTAGTTTTTCCTGAACAGCAGAAATATTCAGGACACTGATGTGTAGGGTGACAGTGTGGCACAGAGGGTTAACAGCTGGAGAACACGTGTGTGTGTGTCTGTGTGTGTCAGCTCAATAGTTCTCTGTTAAACAAACGTCGATTGTCTCTCTTTGTCTAAATCTCTGTGGACTCGATCCGCTCCAAGCGTGACGGTCCGGGCCACGGAGGAGCCAGCTGATGCATCACAGGCAGTTTCGGATCCTCTGCGGTCGGCGTCAGCGCGGCGCTCACCGGAACAGGAATGGAGATGCTGATGGGCGGCGAGGAGCCGGGCGTGGTGGCCAGCTGACCGACCCGTTCCTCCAACGCTTGATTCCTCTGCAGCGTCTCCACATAACTGAGCTGCAGCTGAGCCTGATACTTCAGCACTCGCTCTTTCTCGTCCTGCCAGGTGTGACGCTCATGAGCGAAGGTGAGCGCCTGTCTCTCTCTCTGCTGCCTCTCCAGATGCAGCTCCCCCTGCAGACGCTCCAGCTGTCTGCGCAGCTCGCCCGCCTCCTGACGCTGCGCTTTGGCCTCGTCGCTCTGCAGGCTGAGGAAAGCGTCCACAGTGGCGCTGAGGGGCGCGAGGGCGGCGAGGGTCTCGGGCGCGCGGGCCGAGTGGAGGCCGGCCCAGGGTAAACTGCCGCTCAGAGCCGTGGTGCTGCGTTCGCTCCTGCAGCCGAGCTCGGACAGAGCCCGTTTCAGACCCAGAACCTCCGCCTCGAACACCACCAGCTTATCCCGCAACACAGACACCTGCAAATACACAAACAGTCTGCTTACGACGAAACATTCAGAAGCACGTGAGAGCGACCGGCTGGAAGAGAACGGTGCGCATGTGTGTACCTCGGTCAGTGTTCGTTTGAGCTCTCCCTCACATCTCTCCAGCTCTCGGCTCTTGTTTGTGTACGAGTCCTTCAGGCCCATCATGGTCTCCTCACGCTCCTTCAGCTGAGCGTTGAGCTCCTTCAGTTGACCCCTGAGGGCCACCATCTCACCCGCTCGCTGCGTCACCTCGTTCTGACTCTCTCTCAACTGCTGCTTGAGCAGGGAGATCTCACCCGCCTTCTGACACAACTGCACAACAAACAAACCACACGCAAAACATGTAATAAACGTTTACCTCCAATGAAGAATCACAGCTTTTAGATTTGTTTCTTATGATTTTGCAAGCACAGACCGGGATGCTCTGATTTCACTCTTATTTTTTTCTAACAACAAAATGAAATGTGGCATTCATACTCATATTCGCATCTGACATGAATCTTCATAATGAAATTGGTTGTAAGGGATTTTCAAAAACACCTCCCACTTGGTCTCCTCCAGTCGGGGCAGAATGTCCGCCTGCTCCTTGCGGTAATCCAGGCACTTTCTCTCCAGATCTTCTCTCTGGGTGAGCAGGGCACCGATCTCCTCCTGTAGGCGACTCTTGTCCTGCTGCAGTCGGGTGGTGTGAGCCTGCAGTGCCTGCTGTGTGCGCTGAGCCCGACGGGTCACCTGCTGCAGACGCCCGGCGTAATTCTGCCGCAGCTCCTCCATCTCACGCTCCCACACCCGCTGCTTCTCCTCGAACACCTGAACGATGGCCGCTTCGCTCTGATCCAGATTGCGCCTCATGTGAAGCACCTGCGCACGACAGAGTTACCGACTAAACACAATCCATCCATCTATACTGAAACATTCTAAACATGCATCACACAGTACAAATCACCTCCTGCTCTTTCTCCCACAGGCGGTCCTCCAGGTCCTGGATGATGTCATCAGTTGAAGGAGACGGCTGGACGGCGGCACACGTGTCCTTGAGATGACAGAGTCTCCGGTATGATAAAGAGCTTTTTCCTGACGACGACCGGCAGCTGTCGGACACGCTCAGACCGTTCTGATAGTTGCTCTTGTCCACTTTGTCCAGCGGCGCTCCGGTGGTTCCCAGTCTGTTGATGTGACTGGTGGAGGCGCTCAGCGGTCCGAGAGCTTGAGGGGGGCCGTAGCCCGGACCAGCGTATGTGGGCAGACTGGTGAGAGAGTTCCTGCCCGAGTCGGACATGCCCTGGCCGTCGTTTCCACCTGAAGGGTCTCTGTCGGGACTGTCCTGCTCACAGAGGGATTGTGGGGCGTCGGAACCTCCCCCAGACCCGGCAGAACGACTTCCGCCTGCAGACTGTCCAACCAGATTCTGCATGGAGTGAAAACTCTTGGGCACCACAGGTTTGAAGGCAGACGGCCGGACCAGCGCAGAATTATTCTAAAAGACAAAAAAAAGAGTTTGTTAATAATACAAATCGTACGACACGATCATATATTATAATTTCATCTGTGTCTCTCATGCCTGCTCGAGCTTTTCAGACACAGTCAGTATTTTGGGTGGCGTGCGACTGTCCCTCTTGGTCATGTTTCCATCTCTGCCCTTCACAGATGCATTCTGGATCTTCTCCTTGTTGTGTCCCAGCATGTTACCGCAGGCGTCCAACAACATCACCCCGCCGCTTCTGTGCGCGTCTCTGCGGCCAGTGCCGTTACCCTCCGGCCCGTTCCCGTTGCTGGGGAGCCGCTCCAGGTGAGAGGAGGTGCTGTTGAGCTGCGCGCGATCCGTAGTGATGCTGCTGGAGACCTCCGAGGGGGGCGCGTGCAGACGCTCGGTGCTGAAGCTGCGGTCGGACGGGCCGCGTCGGGACAGGGGCGGGCCGCGAGGGAGGGTGGTGCGCGTGCCCACGCTCTTCATGGCAAACTCCTGCTCTCCGGCCACACCGCTGCCCACGCTGCCCATGCTGGAGTCACTCAACCCAGCAACCCTCCGTGTGGAGCATCACAGCTGCTGCGGCACCTCCATCCACACGCCTCAAACACTAAAATATCAGAAACATAACATTTACTTTCATTCATCTAGAAGACACTTCTGTTCACATCACATCTGCTGTGACATCACATCTGCCCTCATGACGCATCTACCCCTTACATCACATCTACTCTGACATCATATCTTCCCTTACATCACATCTGCCCTCACGTCACATCTACCCCTTACATCACATCTACTCTGACATCATATCTTCCCTTACATCACATCTTCTGTGACATCACATCTGCCCTCATGTCACATCAACCCATTACATCACATCTACTCTGACATCATATCTATCCTAACATGACATCTGCCCTGACACCACATCTGCCCTCACGTCACATCAAACCATTACATCACATCTGCTGTGACATCACATCTCCCCTCATGTCACATCTACCCCTTACATCAATTCTGACATCACATCTGCCCTCACGTCACATCAACCCATTACATCACATCTGCTGTGACATCACATCTCCCCTCATGTCACATCTACCCCTTACATCAACTCTGACATCATATCTGCCCTAATGTCAAATCTACCCCTTACATCTACAGTGACATCATATCTATCCTAACGTGACATCTGCCCTGACATCACATCTATCCTAACATGACATCTACTCTGACATCATATCTATCCTAATATGACATCTGCCCTCGCATCACATCTGCCCTCACGTCACATCAACCCATTACATCACATCTGCTGTAACATCACATCTGCTGTAACATCACATCTCCCCTCATGTCACATCTACCCCTTACATCAACTCTGACATCATATCTGCCCTCGCATCACATCTGCCCCTACAACACATCTATCCTAACATGACATCTGCCCTGACATCACATCTGCCCTCACGTCACATCAACCCATTACATCACATCTGCTGTGACATCACATCTCCCCTCATGTCACATCTACCCCTTACATCTACAGTACTGTGACATCATATCT
This sequence comes from Triplophysa rosa, assembly GCF_024868665.1. Taxonomy (NCBI): domain Eukaryota; kingdom Metazoa; phylum Chordata; class Actinopteri; order Cypriniformes; family Nemacheilidae; genus Triplophysa; species Triplophysa rosa. The sequence goes on from NC_079906.1 coordinate 23,180,187, forward strand.
ATCCTAACATGACATCTGCCGTCGCATCACATCCTCTGTGACATCACATCTCCCCTCACGTCAGATCTACTCTGACATCATATCAATCCTAACATGTCATCTTCCCTCGCATCACATCTAGTGACATCACATCTGTCCTCGCATCACATTTGCCCCTCGCATGACATCTGCACCTCACACACTCGTCAGTTTCTGTTCACTAGACACAGTGAGAGGCAGAGCTGTTCTCCAGAACCTCCACACAAAGAAAGACGCGCTGTGAAGATGGAAACCAGTGCACGAGCGTCTCTCATTTCCACCATCACTGCACTACATCAGCTCAGAGACAGCGACAGGAGGACAATACACACACTGCTTTACTTCCACTCCAGCGAGCCAGATTTATCTCCGTCTCTCTCTCCCTCTCTCTATTCTTCTGTTTTTCGACAGCACTGCCGTTTCGCGTATGATATGACTGACGCGCTTGACGCGTCCGCGCTCATATACTCACTGCTGTAGAAGCGCGGACAGTGATGCGCGTCACACATCAGCGGCGTTACGGTTCCGACGCGTCCACAGCGGGTCCATAGAAACCGCACGGTATCTGTATTGACTGGACCGGGTGATGATAGTCGGCGTATGCGTGTATCAGCTGAGCAAAACACACCCACCTCCGCCACGCCCCTCTGCCGCACGCCAGGAACGCCCCCAAAACGGCGATTCCATCGCGCATGCGCATAGGTCACGTCAGTCAGCCAGGCGCATGTCAAGTGGGTGTTGGTTTGATGATGTGTTATTTTTTATGAGATAAAACAAAGCGTTCGAATCTGCGGTTATTGTTGTATTCTTGTGGCGAAATTTCAGATTCGCACACAAACGTTTCTAAACTTAAATAATTAAATCTCTAAGGAGTGTTGCCGGCGCCATCTTGTGCCGAGACGCGGGAATTCATTCAGCGCGAGACTCGGCATGAGTAGCGGCGCGATGCGAGCGTTTATCGGTTGTACAGTCGTTAGGTTTATCGGTCGCCTCAGTTTTTATGATGGCGAATTGCATATACTCCAGAATGTTATGAAGAGTGATCAGATGAATTGAACTGTATTGTGAAGTCCCCCTTTGCCATGAAAATGAACTTAGTCCAAAAAAAACATGTACATTCCATTTCAACCCTGCCACAAAAAGACCAGCTGACATCATGTCAGTGATTCTCTGGTTAACACAGGTGAGTGTTGACGAGGACAAGGCTGGAGATCACTCTGTAATGCTGATTGAGTTAGAATAACAGACCGGAAGCTTTAAAGGGAGGGTGGTGCTGGAAATCATTCTTCTTCCTCTGTTAACCATGCTTACCCGCAAGGGAACACGTGCAGTCATCATTGCGCTGCACACAAAGGGATTCACAGGCGAGGCTATTGCTGCTACTAAGACTGCACCTACATCAACCATTTATGGGATCATCAGAAACTTCAGTGAGAGAGGTTCAATTGTTGTGGAGAAGGCTTCAGGACGGTCTTGTACAGTTGATTCAGATGTGAGATCGGGGCAGCACCCGTGCAGAGCTCGCTCAGGGATAGCAGGCAGGTGTGAGTGCATCTGCACACACAGTGAGGACAAGACTCTTTGAGGATGGCCTGGTGTCAGAAGCCACTTCTCAGGACAGACTGATATTCTGCAAAAGGTACAGGGATTGGACTGCTGAGGACTGGGGTTACTTTACTTTTTCAAGGGAAAAGTAATTCAATTACAGTAACTAAGTACTTGGCAACTAGTTACACCCAACACTGCAATTCTGCCTAAGAACACAGCCATGAACAAAGAATGGCACAAAACATCCCCCGAGAGCAACTTCTCCCAACCATCCAAGAACAGTTTGGTGATGAACAATGCCTTGTCCAGCATAATGGAGCACAAAACATCAACATTTTGGCTCCATGGCTAGGAGACTCCCCAGACCTTAATCCCATTGAGAACCCTTGAGGTCAATCCTCAAGCAAAACAAAAACCTACAAATTCTGGCCAACTCCAAGCATTGATTATGCAAGAATGGGCTGCCATCAGTGAGGATGTGTGCAGAAGTTGATTGACAGCATGCCCGGGCCAATTGCAGAGGTCTTGAAAAAGAAGGGTCAACACTGCAAATATTGAGTCTTTGCGTAAACTTAATGTAATTGTCAATAAAAGTCTTTGACACTTATGAAACGCTTGTAATTATACCACAGTAACATCTGACAAAAACATATAATAATCACTGAAGCGTTAGACTTGGTGAAAATTAATATTTGTGTCATTCTCAAAACTTTTGGCCACGACTGTACACTCGTTTTTGCGGTGCATCATGAAGTTGAATGAATGCACTCGACAGTAAAATATCCTGTCCCCTCAAATAGTGTACTTTATAGGGCAATTTCGGACACAGCATTCTTCAAAATACCGTAGCTTTTTTGTGTTTTGCAGAAGAAAGAAAGTCCTACAGGTCAGGTCCTACGGTAATTGATGACAGAATTTTAGTTTTGAGGTGAACTAACATTGCTCCTTTTAATGTTGTCGTAATGTTTACAGTCTGCAACACGTCACAGGTTTTATATGTTCATTCAATTCAAGAATTTTGCTGTCATTTTTATCCATCATGTATGTTTTTTCTTCCGTTCATTTCGTTTAATCATGTAATGCCTTTTAAATGATCTCTATGTATGAATTATGCTACATAAAGATATCAATGTCTGTTATTTTCCAGATATTTTTCCTGTTAGTCTTTATTTGTCCAGGTGTGATCTGATTCGTCTGGTTATGTGTCTGATCACCACTGGAGGTCCTCAGCTGCATTAACAAACCAAAGAGTCAAAGCTGAAAGACGGTCACACATTCAGTCATTCTGTTTATAGAAAAAAAGTAAATGTGGAGTTAAAACCCTTTATTAAATACAACACATAAATATATAAACAACATGCTGTACCATAAAGTCAATAGAAATAAGTGCTATCTATGTACATAAGCTTGTCATTTGTGATTCCAGTCTCATCAGAGCTCATAGAAGTCTACATGAGCCCCTGACGGGTACTCGTCATCCAGCAGAAGTTTCATGAGTTTGGCACCAGACTCCTCACAGGAGAGCAGCTGTCCTTCAGAAAACATTGAGCAGAAAGACTGTCTGAGCTTCACGTCGCCAGAGAAACGACGAGCTTGAAGCTGCATGTCTGTGTCCAGAGGACCTGTAGCACGCGCACACACACACACGCACACGCACACACACACACACACACACACACACACACACACACACACACACACACACACACAGAGGGTAAGTCCAACAAATGACGTCACATGAGATGCTGTGATCGGTGGACTCCGATAAAAGACTTGACACTCACCTGGAGCATAACTCAAAACTCTCACGTCAGGCTCCTCTTCCGCCAGCACCCTGAACATCATGTCACGGGCCGCCTTCCCGGTGCAGTACAGAACCCACGATGGAAAGGGTTTGAGCGCGCACAACGAGCTGACGTTGACCACCGTCCGCGGCACACCGACGCGATGAGAAAACGCCTGCAGCACGCGGGCTGTCAGACTGAGCACGCAGCTTACATTGAGAGAGAGGTAACGGTTGACCTCCGCGGGGTCTGTGAAGGTCAGCGCCGAGCGCGACACGTCACCTAGAGAGGCTGAAACCAAGAGAAAGATTAGGCCTGATGAAAAACCCGCTCCTCTTTATCTTCGCTTCAGCTTAAACAAAAGAAACCCCAAACACACCTGCGTTGTTGATCAGAAGGAAGCGATCCATCTCAGATGAAGACGTGTCTTTAATTGCCTGGACGGTTTTCTCCACCCCCTCCGTCTTCTCTAAATCTGCCTGCACGCAGCGGACGTCCAGCTTCTTGTGTCCGTCATTCAGAGCCCTGACGTCCTCCTTCACCTTGTTGAGCTGATCCACGCTTCTGGCCACCAGCATGAGAACAGACCTGGGCTTCATCAGACAGCTCAGCTGTAAGGCCAGCGTCCGGCCGTAACCTTTAGACGCTCCTGTGATGATGCACAGAGCTCTACCCAGATCCTTACGCTCGCCGGACATTATTTCCATCTTCAGAAGTGGTCTGAAGAAGCCGCTTGCCGATGATCTGATGCGTCTCAGCAGTCTGAGGGCCTTTTATCTTGAGAGACTGAAGTGAAACCAATTCATTTTCGCACTAGCACCATGATCCATAAAAAGGAGAATTACGGCCATGAAACGTGCATAAATATATCTAACATGAAAGGACATGTGACATCAGACCTTTTTGGTAAAACTAATAACCAAGACACGGAATTAAACATGTCACATGACGTCATGCACGGTTATTTAAAGAGATCCTCAAAAAAGACGAATGAAAAAGTCCATGAGTCATTTATCATGAGGGTCTTTAGCATCGAGAAGGCCTCTGAAGAACATCACAGATGAATGAGAGGTTTGTGTTCTTGACTTTCATTCATAGATTTTTGATTGAAACGAACGTCCTGAACAAGCATGTGTGTCTCATGTTTAATATCTGTGTCTAATTGGGACGCCCACAGATGTTCATGTGTCATCATGTGAAGATCAGGAGGAGAATGCCGAGACTCTATCTCGATATGAAGAACTCATAATCGTGTCAGCAGGCCAAATCTTCACTGGTGATGATCAAATACATCAACTTTAAACTATAGAGTAGATTTAGATCCTGATTTTATGATGGAAGACAGTGAGACTGTCTGTTAACGTAATCATCTGCTTCATGTCATGACGTTTAAACGAACTGGCTTTATTAACAGGTGTTTTCAATTGCTAACAAGCGTTTACCAACACTTAAACGTACTTAAACTCTTAACACAGTAACACACCTACATCACACAATTAGCCAGATAGTTCATTTTCTTGCCAAAACCACATTTTGTTAAATAAACACAAACTCTACTCTTCAAAGTGCTGAATGCCTTTTTCAACATATGCAAACTCTACCAAAACACAGCAAACCCGATTCAAAATCAAGTCATTCGGTCAAAACAGCACTAGTTTTCTGTCCAACAGGAACATATGAAGAGTTTGCTTCCAGAATGAGATCATTAAAAAATTGTTTTATTGTGCATTCCACTTAATATCAATAAAACTGCTGTTTTTTTATTTAAGCCATAATAACTTAAAAAATGCAGCTAACTAACACAATAAAACAATAAAAACATGATTTTAGATTTTTTTTAAAACTGAGTTATCTCATTTTGGAACCAAACTCTTCATATAGTCAATCATAGCGCATAAACTGTCAAAATGCTAACAATCAATGGCATCACACAAACTGCATTACTGCAGAAAACATACAATATGAAAGTCATTAAAAAAATAATTCAGTCAGCTGTAAACACATATGTTTTTCCCATTGTGCTGTAAAACAGTCTTGTCTTTTTCTTTTCTGTATCACAATTCCTCTGTGTGGATTCATTTTAGATGGGGAGAGCGGGGCACGATGTAACGCTTTTTGGTTTTAACTCAAACACTCAAAACATATTTGAGCTTGATTAATTATATTTTTACACAAACAACATACATCTTTGCTACCAATGAATACTTCATGTTTGTTTCTAGAACCTACCGTTACCATCCAATTACAGCAAAAGTGGGTGGGGGTGGGATTCATTGGGAATTTTCTGTCAATACTAAACTAAAGGTGGAAATTGTTTGTACATTTGTCTATATTAGATATCCACACATCTATCATCCAGCCATCCCTCATCTAACCATCCTTCTATTATAGATCAATACATATGGACAGATATTTGAAAATGATGTACAATTATAAAAAAGTCACAATTATCAATTACTCTCGCTGATATTGTTATTTCAGTTTCAATATGGTGCTATGTTTCAGATAAGGTTGGATTTGGTGACTTACACACCCAACTGAGAAATCGAAAAAAAAACCCATGATGATGTACTGTTAGGTGTTGACAAAATGTTTACTTGCTCTGCTATTTGTAAGTCGCTTTGGATAAAAGCGTCTGCCAAATGAATAAATGTAAATGATGAAAAAGCTTTCATGCTGCCAAAACACTTTTGAAACACACAAACTTCCCAGAAGCTCACAGAAGACAACATAGTAAAGGAATCATCAGTAGAATGTACAAAAAAGTAAGTGACTGCTGCAGTAAAGGCTTTATTAGAAATATATTTAATGGCTCTCAGTAATAAAAATGCATGCCCTTTGGTTCGAAGAAAGCAAAAATAAAACAAAACAACGGACAACAAAATGCACAGAAAAAGTAGATTTCTAATCTAAATGATCTTCAGCATTTGGATGCTCATGATCATGTAATGGAAAGACTTCAACATGTCTCAGATTGAGATTGGAACCAGCTACTTTTCAACTATCACTAATTAGAAAATTCTTATCAGGTCTTTTACTGTAAGCTGCTGTTGTTGCAGAAGAAGAGGTTTTTACTATAATTAGGGTTTGGAACATTAGGACTTCATTTTTGTCATGCTGTGTTTAAGCATTTGTAAAAAAGATAAGAAAGATCCATCATTTTGGTTTGGGGTAAGCTTGTGTGAAAAGAAAATTTAAGCATTTTAGAAACGTGTTAAACGTGTTTCTGCACCTTTATTTTTAAGAGTGTAACTGTGACTACGTTGTAAGTCAAATGTTTCACTACCCGATTATAGTGAGGGAAATTCATTTTACTGCAATATCTAATTAATAAAATTAAATAGATAAATGATGTCATCAGTCGAATTCAGCTTGATGTTTTATTTTGTGTTAAAGATCACACTTAGTTTGTAATTATTGTGCCCTTGACAAAAACAGAATGTTGAACGAATAAAGTGTCAACCAGATATGGGTGTTAAATTATTTACAATGTGTAGTCTTCACACAATATTAATAATCACAGTTATTAACATAACAAATATTGACAACACTAGTGTAGTGTAACGTCTGTTATGCTCTTTAAAATCTCAAGCACTTGGGGCGGTTTCCCAGACAGGGATTATTTTAAAGCTCGGCCTCGAGTGGTTGATGTCCTCAGGACAACATTTTTATAAATGAAAGCTAAACCCACACCAAACCCCAACCCTGACCATAACTTACCCCTAAAATCAGAGGGAAATGAGAAGTGAAAAACAATGGTCCGAAGCACCTAATCCTGGTTGGAAGATTAAATTTAAAATAAACTGAAATCTGATTGGTTGATTTAAATGTTGTCCCAGGGTCAACGTGATGTTGCCCTAAGGTCATCAACCTCTTGGCAAAAACAGGAGAGCCTTATCTTAAAACAGGACTAGGCCTTGGTTAAATTAGGATATTTAAGTTGTTTTTGAAAAAAATACTTTACAAAAAAACATCACTGGTGGACATCACACTGATATATTTTAAGATATGTCAGTGCAAGTTGTTTTGGATTAAGACACCTCTGACATTTAAGTTAGTCTGGGAATAGTCTTAAACCCTGTCCGGGAAGCCGTCCATTAGTATTTAAGATGTTAAACCTTTGTACATAGCAATGAAATGTGCGGTTTACTTACAAAACAAAATGAATGTTTCAATAAAGTTGTTTTATTTTTAATTTAATGTTTGGTTAGCACAGATATCAAGCGTCCATTATTCCAGTGTAACATCTTCTCAGGATGAAGCTCATAAAGCAGAACACAGAAGCTGGAACATAAAGAAATTTTGATGTGTTGAGCTTTTTTTATGACTTTGATGTTTGAATGTAAAATAACGGCTCACGAAGAATCAAAAACTCCTGTCCGTGTGAATTCAGTTTGTATGTGAATAATGGAAACATGATGATTTGATCATTCTTGTGTTTCAGAGCACAGTTTTCTGGATCTGAGAAGAAACCAGAATGTGACGGTGTGGAAGGGAAAATGCTGGAATCAGGAGACACATGCGGCTGCACGCAGCTGTCTTCTGTCCTCCACACGTCTCTTGACTGACAGCTCCAGCTGAAAGACAAAAATATCCTCAGGACCTCCAATGAGAAGCTTTACTGACGGAAGAACCCATTCAGGTGAAATACAGAGAATCATTTAACCCAGATTACAGTTAATAAAATGTCCAGTGGGATTTACTCCACGTACTGATTCATGTCCTCTGCACGAACGCTTTCGGCTCCTGCATGGACGTCTGTCCCGTCTGCGGTTCGGGGTGTCGTCTAACACCCCCCCGTGGGTAACTCTGAGGTGGTACGGCTGGAGGGGGTCAGCTGTTTTATTAAGTGCTTCTGGAATCTCAGCTGCCAAGTAAAACGCCGATTGACTGTGTGAAGAAGGACCCGGACAGCAGATATGGAGTTTGTGGAAGTATTTGACTCTCCAGGAAAAGGCCGAGGTCTGCGGGCCACTAAAGAACTCTGGGCCGGAGATGTTCTGTTCTCTGAAGCGCCCTTTGCTTCGGTGGTGTTTGACGGGTGAGATGAGCACACTGCAGTCAATCATCTGTCTGTCTCTCTGTCTGTAGTCGTTCGATGTAAAAAAAAACTGCACGTGATGACTTATCTGATGCTCTCTAGTGATTCAATGTAAAAAACGTCACACGCTTTACATCTGATGATGAGGTGTGCCGTGTGTCACATGTGACTGTGAACTGTATATGACATCAGACTTAAAGTGTTCTTATAGAATCTTCTGTTCCCACAGCAGTATATGAAGTCGAAATATAAAAGATATCAATTCTGAAATCAGTTTTACTTCACAACACGAAGGAGCCCACACATGTGTTGTGTTTTCATGTTTTATGGGCTCTTTCCGTACAAATAGTGATTTTTATATTGTGTATTAAAGCGTATATTGTATCCTGTGCTGTGACCCTTCAGCAAACCATCACACACAAACCTTTCTGCTTTTGTTTCAATTATAATCATTTTGAATCGTGGCGACTTATTGGAAATCAGTTGTTTATTATTGGAAAGGGGCTTTAAGGTTCATTTTGTTTCATAAAGACATGAGCATGAAAGTTTAATATGTCACATTTAAAGTACAGAAAACGTTTGTGTTTGATTCGTCGGGGTGGCTAAATCAGATTCTGCTTGAGCTATTTTTTAATCTGTGGCCTGTTGATAGATGAGCTTTTATCCGGAAGTATCTGTGATCATTCTACACAAAAAAGCATTGATAGTTTACAGTTATAAATTGATCATGAGCAGTCACACACATAAAGGACAGAAAGTCCCATACATCAGCCATCACACATTCGAACTCACAAAGAGAGAAAGAGAGTTTCACCCAATTACATTTGATTCAATGTCACACATCATTTTGCACATTGTCCCCACAAAGATGGTAAAACTCTGATCGATCTACATTATGGAACGTTCCAATGAGGAAAAGCTTATAAATCAAAGTAAATGATGTTTATTTGTGTGCGTTTGTCCTGTGATGGACTGTTCAACTATTCAATTCTGTTTTATTTATATAGCGCTTTTCACAATTCCTAACCCTGTTCCAAAGCAGCCTTACAGGAAAAAAAGAAAAACAGCAAAACACAGAAAAGATAAAACACAGTACATTGCATGGTGTTTGTAGAACAAGCAAGATCATTCTAATAAAGCGATGTTAACAGAATTGACCGAACTAATCTAATGTCTAATATCTGCAGTCTCCCAGTGAGCACGCCAACGCGGCCCTGTGGCGAGGAACCCAAACTCCGATGAGAAATAAATGGAGAAAAAACCTCGGGAGAAACCGGATCTCCTCTGACTTTCATTAAAAGTGACTGAGTAAACGTTTATGAATAAACACCTGTTGAGGGTGTTTTCTGTGGTTTACTGTTTGTCTGGTCATCATCAGTGTTGGGCACGTTACTTTAAAAAAGTAATTAGTTACTAGTTACTTCTCACAAATAGTAATTGAGTTAGAAACTGAGTTACATCATTATAAAAGTAACTAATTACCAGGGAATGTAACTATTGCGTTACCTTTTAAAAAACGTTCAAATATGTCAAATAATGTGGATACCCCAATATTAAATATGTTAAATGAATCAAATGGAAACTAAATAGTATAAATTATTTGTATAAAACATCGTACACTAATCTACACTATTTTAATGTTCCTGTGGGTCAATGTGAGAGACACCTATTCAATTCAATATTTTATGTCAATATATTATTATTATTATTGTAAATATTATCATTATCTTCAACTGAATTTATTGCAGTGACTTGACTGATTTTGGTAGTTGTCACACAATGATGTTGTTGTGTTTTCTCTCTGCAGTCATGCGGCCTGCGTCTGTCACGGCTGTTTTCGGCGTCAGGAGAAGCTGCAGCGCTGCGGTCAGTGCAGGTTTGCGCAGTACTGTGACAGAACGTGTCAGCGGGCGGCCTGGGAGGAACACAAGCTCGAGTGTGCCGCCATCAAGAACTACGGCAAAGCACCCAATGAAAGCGTGCGGTACGAGTCTGAGAAAACAGTAAAACATGCTCACGTTTGCGTTGAAGGGATTGTTCTCTAAAGACTCCTGTGTTTGTTTCAGTCTCGCCGCTCGTGTCATGTGGCGGACAGATAAAGAGGGCAGTGTAGTGTCAGACCTGCAGCTCAGCACCATGGATGAGCTGGAAGATCACATCTCTGACATGCCCGAGGAGGACATGAAGGACCTTAAAGTCGACATCCACAATTTCTTGGACTTCTGGCCTCGTTCCAGCAAACCGCACACAGTAGACAGCATTTCACACATCCTCGGAGTGGTACGTGACCTTCAGTCATGTTAGACTCTTCTCCCGGGGTCATGAATTAATAATGATCATTATATTATAGTTATGATGGTTTTGATTTGATTTTTAAATCCGCTTTTATTTTTAGATTTGTAGTTTTTATGTTAATTTTAGTCAAATATTTAGCAACCTTGTAATATGCTTTATTATTCATTTGTTTATTTTTTTCTGTTGCTATTTAAGATGAATTAATTTTTAGTTTTGTTTACCAATATAATTGTGGCGCTTTAAACTTATTTCAGTCTATTTCAGAGGCAACATTTACATTTTTTGTTCGGTTAATTTTTTCCAATCATTTTAAGGCCAACATTTGATTTGATTTCAATAAACGGAAAGGCTTTGAAAGTTTCACCGTGGAATGTGCCGTGTGTTTTATCACCAGATCAACTGTAACGGATTCATGATGAGTGATCAGAGGGGGCTTCAGGCGGTGGGTGTGGGCTTATTTCCAAACCTGTGTCTGATCAATCACGACTGCTGGCCCAACTGCACTGTTATACTCAACAACGGCAAGTGAGTCACGCGTCCATCCTCACATCATGTGAGCGTGAGATCAGACAGGTGAAAGTCAGACATCACGTGTGTGAGGAAGTGAGAGTTTGAAGTGAGAGAGGCGGGAAGGTGAGAAGAAGCCAGCGGTGACGGGATCATGTGATGTGTTCACGTTCACGTTCAGTGATCTTTAGAGAAATCACATCGTGACTGTGGTCTGGTTTTGTTTAAGGAAAGCGGTGTGTGATAAGCTGGTTTAGGATGTTTCTGTGAGTCAGACGTTCCTAAATGTTGTAGATGTAGATTTGATCACATTACCTACGGCAGATGTCAAACAAAGAAAATATTTATTTGATAAACATCAGCAGCATCAACTCCTCCTTCATTCTAATTTCATCCAGTTGATCTAAACACTGATATGTCGGTGATGTTTTTAATGTTATAAACTTCATTTTTGATAAGTGCTGTCATCATTAACTCACCTTCGAGTTGTTCCAAATGTGAATTCATTTATTTGTTCTGATTTCCTATACTCCCAGGGAAATAACTTTTTTGTTGTTCTGTTGACCACTAAAGAAGATATTTTGAAGAATGTAGGACAACAAACAGTTCTGGGCCACTTTTGACTACCGTTGTTTTTTCCTACTACGGGAGTGCTGAGATCTGTTTGGTTATACACATTCTTCCAAATATCTTTCTCTGGGTTCATGAGAACAAAGACATTTGGAACAACTCGAAGGCGAGTTAATGATGACAGTATTTTCATTTTTGCGTGAACTGTCCCTTTAAACTTCTTCTCATGACGTGTCTGTGATTTCACATGCAAGTTTTTTATTTTTGATAAGTCTGTTGTTTGGCTGTTGACGTGTGTGGAGTTGAATTTGTTTCCTTCAGTCTTGGAGACGGTGAGAGACACAAACAGTCTGTTTATTTGTCTTTCAGTCAGTCGGCTATTGATACAGCGTTTCACTCTCAGAAGAGGTGGGTCTGATCCGCTGTACCTCTTCATCTTCATCATCATCATCATCATCATCAACTACCCAAACACAAACCTCTGCTTTAACATCAACCATTTCATTTACAGAAGGGGTTTTAATAATATTCTTATTTCACTCAAAACTCATATGACTGACTGTCTTCAGTGGAAAAACAAAGGAAAACTTCTGAGCGTGTTCTTTATAAAACCAGTAGAGAGTGAGCAGAGGGCATCGAGCTCAAATCATTCCAAGAGCCGCCGGTCACGTGTGCTCTATGTGACATGGTTTTGGTTTTGTTTTCCACACAAGCAGTCACACAGGTATATATTCACAAGGGTATATGGGTAGCTGGTCCATTTGTTCTCACCTCTAATCTCTCGACACACATCTGACTCTCCAGCTGTCATGACTAAACCTCTCTCTTCACACCTCTGTGTGCGTGCGTGTTCTCGAGCACTGCTGTCAGATCAAGCTAAGATCTTGAATATGATCATCGTGTGGGTCTATATACAAACACGTCTCTGGGTTAACGCACCGTAGAGGTAGTTAGTAAATGGTAGTGTTTTCTTCTCCTTTCTTACTTGATCTAGAGGAGGTGCTGAAGGCAGCAGTTACTCTGTTGAGGTTCATGTCCCGTTGAAGAATGTGAATGTGTGTTTTCTGTGAGTCACTTTTAACTGTGTCCCGTCACAGAATCGAGCTGCATGCGCTGGGTAAGATCAGTCCCGGAGAGGAGGTGAGCGTGTCTTACGTGGATTATCTGAACCTGTCAGAAGATCGCAGACGTCTCCTGAAGCAGCAGTATTTCTTCGACTGTACCTGTGAACACTGCACCAACAAAACCAAAGATGATCTGAAGATGGCCGGAGCCGAGGTGGAGGGAGTGCCGGTACATTCACACGCTCTTAATATCATCACATCAATTCATTTCTCACTCTACAACCACATCCGACGTGAGAGAAGTGGAGGAAATAAAAAGTTTCCTTTTTTTATAGTTTGCGATCATGACCGACCCTTTGTTCTGAGCGATGTTAAGACATGAAGCAGAGAACATAGTCGACTATCTACAGAAACACAACAGCAAACGTAAAGATCAACACATGAATGATTGGTCTGAGTCACAGGGTCATCTGCGGTCCTGTGGCGGTCTGGAGGGGTCAGTGAGAGAGAAGAGTTATATGTAGACGTCCTTGAGTTCATCACTTACACTGGCCATATAGGCGTCTTACAGTTACTTTGGTCTGCAGGAAACCTCGGAGTACATTTTTAAAACGTGTATCTGTAGGTTTAATCAACTTTAAATTACGAGACAGAGTGACATACACGACAACATGAATGTGTCAGGTGATTAGTTGATCAGATATTGTGTTTTGTTGCTCTTCTGAAGGTACCAGAAGAGAACGTGAAAGAAATAACGGAAAACAGCCGGAAGATGCTGGAGAAGATGGAACAGGCTCGGATAGAAGCCAACTACAATGAGGTACTGAGTTGTTCTGTAGTCTCTTTCTATAGATGTGTAAAACTAGCATGTAAACACTTTTAAAAAGTTTTAAAAAGTGACAAATACGGTGGCAATGTTTTATGCATTTTTTTTGTTTTTGTTTTTTTGCACTTTGATCTGGGAGCAGTTCTGCATCACGCTTGTTTTTTTATGCTTAGAATCATAACATATACAACAAGAAGCCACAAAAATGCATACAATATATACATATTACAAGAAAGATAAACATAAGTTAACCGTTTTCATATGGTACCAGTTTGAATAACCAAAAAAGTAATTCTCAATTTGTTCAAACAGAACAGAGAAGAGAGGCTTGTTGCTAGAAAACTTACACTTATGAATATACATTTTAACAAACAAAATAAACAAATAAATGAAATAGGTTTCATTCGTGACACTACTTCAATAATTGAAATATCCCAAAATCACATTTATGGTGAAATTTAAATGATGAAATATCTATTTTTATAAACAATGACACATCTTTCCATAATTTTGTCACAAAAGAACAATGCCAAAAAATGTGTGGCACTGTTTCCAAGTGCAAAGAGCAAAAAGAGCAGCTAGTGTTAATGTCCTTCTTAAACTTGGTGAGAAAATCTCATGTCAAAATTGTGCATGTATATTTTATTAATGGATATATAGTACTGTATGATCACTAATATTTGTGCCTTATGATAAACAGTTAATCAAATTGACCAATGCGTACTGTATATAACACACAAATACAAAACATTATCTGGGTAACACATCACAGAAAATAATGCTATTAACTTCATCAAATGAAAGACCCAAATCTTGTCATATATTATAATAGATATCAGGGAGAAGAGAACGTCAGAGAAGAAGCATGATTCTTTTGAAAATAAATCTGTTGAATGTTATATAGATCTCACTGTAAAATATGTGGCAGTTCATTCTTTCTCTTAAAAAAGCAAAACAAAAACATTTGACATCATTTTACAGAACAGTTACATGTAATTCGTTTTTAATAATAGCATTTTGACATGATTTCATTTGTATTGTCTAAATATAGCAGTGTTGCTAAAAGAGAACGTGTAGCTGGAGATGTTGTGAATGTTCGTGCAGGTGGTGAAGATCTGTCGGGAGTGTGTGGAGAAGCAGGAGAATGTTCTGGCGGACACACACATCTATCAGCTGAAGATGTGGAGCACGCTCAGTGAGGTTCTCTCCTACCTGCAGTTCTTCGAGGAGGCGGCTTTCTACGCTCGCAAAATGGTGGAGGGATACTTGTAAGTGTGCGCGCGCGTGTGTTTTGTGCTGGTGTCGTGCAGTCGTGAAGAGGTTTTTGTGCGTCTGAAACAGAAAGTTGTACCATCCGAACAACGCCCAGCTGGGAATGGCCACCATGAGAGCGGGAGTGACGCACTGGCAGGCGGGACACATCGAGGTCGGTCATGGAATGATCTGCAAGGCCTACGCCATCCTGATGATCACACAAGGGCCCACCCATCCAATCACCAAAGACCTGGAGGTAAACCTCATTTAAAGACACATCATCTGTCATTCTTGCGTCGTACAGAAAAGACGCAAGAAATTCACATGTGAAATGTGTGTTTTTGGAACTGTTTTGTGTGAATCCCACGTGAGTGAAACCCAAGGGATCACATGTACCAACCCATAGTGCAACATGTGGTGATACGTCATGGTTTTCACATGGGAATTCACACAAAAATGTTCCACACATTTCACGTGTGTTTTTTGCACATGTTGTACACGTGTGATGATGTGAAAAACATGAAATTCATGCATCTTTTCTCTGCATAACGTTACATGAAACTGGAAACTTATTGAGTTTGATTTTGGTGTTGAAACGAGCTCATTTTCTCCCGTCAGGCCATGCGTATGCAGACAGAGATGGAGCTGCGCATGTTTAAACAGAAAGAGTACGTGTATCACCAGATGCGTGAGGCGGCGCTGCAGAACCAGCCCATGAGGATGATGGCCGAACCATTCAACGAGAGCATCAAAAGCCTGTTCCGCAGGAAGTGACATCATCATCCCCCCTCCACACACTGTACACGCTCAGGTCAACGGTCAGAGGATTTTTACATGTGCCTCTCCACATTTAGACATTTAAGCCTGCACAAATGTTGATCATTAATCAAACAAGAACACGTTGATTTCTTGTTTTGAAATGTAAAGATTTTTATAAATAAAGCTTTATTGGGTTTGAACGTAGAAAGTGGGTTGATTTTTATTGTTCTTAACCAGAGGAAACTCTTATTGCAACTGTTGTCTCTTTTTGTGCTCAGATTTATAGATAAGAAACATCTTAAGACATTGCTGAGACCGTTTCTCAACGATAATTATTATATTGTTGTCTAGAAGAAACACTTTGAGAAAATCTCAGCACATGCTGAACACAAAACAAGGACACACCTCTGACTTTGAAATAACTTTAATGAAACAAAGTTCTTTTTTATAGTTTGTAATCACGCCACCCGCTTGCTGACCCTCTTGTAGACGATGCTGCCCAAAGTCAATGTCTGAAACAGAGAACAGCGCCACCTTCAGGTCATGCTCATGAATAATCAAACGCTATTGTGTAACGTCAAATATCTCATATACTCACATTGACAATAGTGTCGGCATCCACGAGCTCGGTGACCGATGAGACTTTGTCCAGAGTGACTTTGAGTTTGTTGCCGTCTTTAGTCACAACAGCCTGAAAGAACGCGAGATGATCATCATGAATAATTCATTCTCATTCTGAAGTGTGAAGCACGACGTCATTCACACACGCTGCATTAATGAAAGAAGACCTACTTTAACTTTCCCTCCGGTCAGAGTTTCTAACTCACTCTCCTGTCCTAAAGTAAATGTGTTGTTCAGGACCTTAGTTCCTGTCGTCACGGTTACTTTAAAGTGATCTCCATTCTGCTCGATCTCAGACACGCTTTTAATGTCTTTGCCCTTCTCGATGAGATCATCAGGAAGACCTGCAGGAGCATACGTTCAGTGACAAACCTTTAGAAGCGTCACATGACAATACAGCTCAGAAATCACCAACCGACTCACCAACAGCCTTCATGAACTCCACGAAGCCCTCCTGACTTTCCAGCTGATATTTCCCAGAGAACGACATGATGAGAAGTGAATCGAGTGATCTGAGACGCTGTTTTATATGGTGAAACACACAGATTTATAATGATTAACCAGAGAACACACGTCTGATTGGTGGATTCCTGTGAAGTAAGTAATAATCCTGAGAATCCTCATTCTGTAGGTAAGGTTCAACAGATCACACATCAGATCGCAGACGGAACCTTTGTGCTCCTTAATGATGATGACATCACACATGATCAGACTTCAACTACGAATCGATATGACAGTGTTCTGATTTAACCCAGATATGCTCTTTCGTTCTGTTCGATGAATCAGTCACGAGTCTGTCAAAAATAGAGTGTCATGAGCAGATCTTCTCTTATACTGTAGCATCTGCGAATAAACTGCGTGTCTAAACATGACAAATAACACAGAACTGAAGCATAAAAGACTCTTTCATTTCCTTTCACGAGATGTTAAAAGATCAGGCATCAGAAGTTTGATTTATCCTGTGTTACTCCTCTCAGTAACACGCCATCAGTTTGGCCTGTTTTCTCAATGACCCAATGACACACTCACACACATACAGTTTTACATCTTTGTGTTTTTTTATTCTCAATCAATGCTGTTTTATGTCCCCTTTAACACCCCAAAACCAAACCCTCACACAAACCTTTCTGCTTGATACCATTTGGTCCCCACAAGAAAAACAAGATCACACACATGCACACACACGCACACACGCACACACACACACACACACACACACACACTCTCTCACACACACACACACACACACGCACACACGCACACACACACACACGCACACACAGAGCAAGTCTATCACTGCAGCGTCTCATTCATCATCTCACAGCACAAAGAGCAGATAAGGGTCAGCACTCCATCACATCTTAACCTTTGTCTTATAGATTGTGTGTTGCATATCTTATCTCTTGAACACAAACTCGTTATGATGTCACGTGACAAATAACTCTGAAACCGAGACACAACTCCATTCACTCAGCATAGATGTATTTCTTCACTCATCTACAGTCAGTATAACTCAAGCTGCATTCTATGCACTAACGTGCTGGTAGAGAGAGCGAGCTCTTCTCATTGGTGGATTTTCATTGATTGACAGTCTGTCATGAGTGGGTTCTGATGACTGTGTGTGTGTGCTGATGTTTCATTGATGTTCTCTTCTGCCAGACTGGACGGATCAGCACTGCAGCTCTCTGTTAATAATTATACATCATCATAATGGTGTGAAAGAAGGACATTACACAACACACAAACTCACACCACCCGATTACAAAGAGCAAACCTTCTGATGTAGTATCTCTGATGTAATAAAAGTCTCATTTTCTCACCATGCCTGTTGTGTTTAAACTTTTAAAAAGTGTGCTTAAAACTTATCATAAAACGGTCAGTTCTGGTGCTTGATTCTGATTGGCTGAGCCGAGTTCTAATAAAGCAATAAGCCGTGTGAAGCAGTGGGTTACAGTGTATTTTATAACAGCTAAGGGCGTTGTGGCACGACGCGAAGCGGAGTCATTAAAATCCCGTAGCTGTTATAAAATGCACTGTAACCCACTGCTCCGCGGGGCTTATTGCTTTTATAAAACGGTTATTCCATATGCTTAGCAAGGTTTCATTAAATAAAATAAATAAAATGATATTTAGGCTATGTGGTGCGGTCAGCCGTTATATATTGAGGTATTTTATAACGGCTTAGAACTCCGCTCAGCCAATCAGAATCAAGGACCAGAACTGACCGTTTTATAAGCCGTTATAAAATACCCCGATTTATAACGGCTGACCGCATTACAGCCTAAATATCATTTTATTTACTTTATTTTATGAAACACATCTTGCTACACATATGGAAAAAACGTTTTATAAATCAATAAGCCGAGTGAAGCAGTGAGTTACAGTGCATTTTATAACAGCTAATGGGGTTTTAATGACTCGTGCCACAACGCCCTTAGCTGTTATAAAATACACTGTAACTCACTGCTTCACACGGCTTATTGCTTGATTAAAACATGTAGAACAAACTGAAATCACACACATGTAAAAAACCACACAAAAATTACATTTATCGTGGAAAAAACATATACTATACTATCATTTATTACAGCATTTTTTTTTCATAAGGGAATTTATAAATTAAGTGAACTTAAAAATGAATGAATTCTAGAGCTTGATCACGATCACTTTAGGCCCAAATTAATTTGAAAGTATTTTGCTGCCTTTCAAAAAGTCGCTACAGGAAGTTCTGTCGGGACCACTGTCGTCAATTATTTAAGGATAGCGTATATTTAGTTTGGCAGAATGAAACTGTTCTGGGCAAACTCTCTGCCCGTCCATGCAGCCTTGCATGGACATATAGCAGGAGCGCAGCAATACATGGGGAACCAGAACAGTTCCTGATGCGTAACAGGATTAAATTAAACGATCCGAAGATACAGGCAGATAATGAGGAGATGGGGATGGAGGTGGGTTTTAAGTGCAACACGATTAAGCAGCTGATAAGGAGCAAAGAAATGCAACTTAAAGTCTAGTGCAGTCTAGTGTGTGTTGTATGACTATTGGTTACCGTTGATTAGCTGCACCTGATGTGATCAGCTGATGCAAGATGAACTTTTCTCCGTGACGTCACAGGTCAGAGGCCACACTGGCTCGCTCTCTTGCGATCCGCATTCAGATTGAACGTGTTTATGTGACGTATTAAGCGCGAATTCGTGCAACATTCTGGTCAGGATTCGTGTTTATTAGTTATAAGGTGTTATAAGGTGAGGACGTGTATGCGCGTGCGCACCCGCTGTCGGAAAGTGATCAAGGACTCACAAAGCTCAGCCGGCGGTCATCTGAATAGGTCAAATGAAAGGTCACAGGGTGTCACATGATCTGGGGTCACTGATGATGAGTGTCATTCAGCACAGGACCATACATCGGTCAATGTGATGTTTTTATTTAATGTTAGATTAGCATCACGCGTCACAATTTTGAACTTTGTAGTGTGAACAATTTTGAACAATTTGTACTGGGTGTCAAGATGGACTGTGTTCAGAATGTTTTCTGCATCAGGGGTTCCCAAACTTTTCTGCCTGTGACCCCCAAAATAACATTGCCAGGGACTGGAGACCCCCACTATCCTCGGAGGTGGGTAAAGTATACAAACATTGCGCGCAACTGTGCACATGCACCTATTAGGTCTATCCAAACATCACAACAGAGCACAGTCTACATAAAATGACTTTATAGTTATTTACTCATTATTTGACTTGTTGTTATACATAAACCATGATCTACTACTACAGATGGTCAAATTTCATCACACTGATTGGAGTGCTGATGGATGTGCCTCTTTTCGTAGCCTACCTGAGGTCGATGGTCTTTCTGACTGCAGCTCTCCTCCGCCCTCCTCCGCTGGCCTCCCTGCTTTGTCTTTGGTGGATATTAACCAACGTTTCGTTTCGACAAATATCCTAAACTTCAAGCCTGAAGAATAATCTGCGTGCACATGGGACTGTTTAACGTGGTGCTGTGAATGGACTTGCTGCACCTAATGCGGTCGCTGATGTGACGTCATCACCTCAGGGGTCCCGATCCAGGGGGAGGCTGATGGCTTTTTATTCGCAGGGTTTTATTTTAACTTCACTAATATTTTGATGTTTTGTTACACTTATTGACTACATACGCTATTCCTAATAAAAAAAAGATTTCTGGAAATCATCTTGCGACCCCCCGGGGGTCCCGACTCCTACATTGGGAACCCCTGTTCTACATGACACTAAAGATACTGTCTCTAGAGGAATGTTTAACTTCTGAATTCTGGGGGTTTATAATGATGCTTTTGTGAGGCTTATTTTGTTTTACTGTAATGTTTTTAGTAACTTGAATAGATGATATAAACCAGCAAACATTTGATCCCTTTGAATGATTACGTTATAGAGGAAAGCTAATCTCATTCTTTTCTTTCTTTTCTCATCTTATTTCCACCATAATAATATTTTCTGAATGAGTTACACACCCACAGACATTAACAATAAATATTCCAGAAGTTCTTGATGTTTCTGTTGTTGATTATCGGTAGGGGTCAAAGGTCACCCTTGATGGTTTGGATCACACCCTGATTGGTTTATAAAAAGACCTGTGCTGGACAGCAGGCATCAGAAGTTAAATATGTCAGAATGATGATGATGATGAAGGAATAATGACGTGTGAGTGTCGTCTGATGTTTGTCATGTCTGCAGAACAGCGTGATGTCGTGTTGAGCGTGTCCAGTCCTCAGAGCTCGGCAGTGTTTCGAAGAGGAATGGAGATGTGTATCTAGTGTTTCCTTATTTTTGGTCAGGAAAGCACAGACTTGTTGACTTCCTCTCCCTCCCTTCCTTCCTTCTCTGCGAAGGTACTCATCTGAAAAATGAGAACAAAGAGATTGTTCCTGTTCTCTTTCTTAAGCTCTTTCAGATGCTGTTTGTGAAGCTGCGGGTTCATTGTGAGGAGCGCAGTGCAGACGGCAGGTAAGACACATGGGACGCTCGATGATGACACACACACACACACACACGCGCTGGGACGAGGGATCAGTGTGTTGAGGAGATTCTACTTCTACATGCCGTTCACGGGTTTAAGGCTAAAATACACTACAAGACTTTTGCTCAGAGTTTGATCAGTTAGTGTGTTTCTGTCTGAAACTTTCAAAAAGTCTGCAAGTGTGTGATGTCTAGTTTAAAAATAATCTGTTCAGATAAAAAAAACAGCTCTGTATACTGTGAGACAAGTTTTATTGCACTTATGTTTTTTGTTGTCCTTGTGTTGTGCCGATTGCTTTCATTGTTTCCCTCACGTGTAAGTGGCTTTGGATAAAAGCGTTTGCTAAACGACTCGATGTAAATGAAAAAGTCTTGTAGTGTATTCCAGCCATTAGGTGCTGCTATGTAAGTTTTGTGTTTCTGTCTTCTGTGATGTTCTTTTCTCTCGAAAAGAGAATTCATAACGTAACATAATCTATATTTAGTATTCTTTAAGTTTGCATAACAGGTTAAATACACATCTGAGTTGAATAAGTCAATTGCATATTAGAACATAATAATGTTTTATATGTGTAATGCAAATATTGGGCATATTGGACAGAATATTAAATATTGCCTACTATAGTATACAGTATTTCTATAATGATATGTGTTTAGTGTAGTTTATATGTCTCATTAAGAGAGTAAATAGACTGACACCAGGGTAGAGAGAGGGAGAGGGAGAGCACATGATTTGTAAATCTGTTGTCATGACCTGACATCTCATAATTGTTGTGAATGTGATGTTAAAGCAGAAGTATTTCAGGTGTTCAGATGTTGTTGGTGTTTATGTTAAAGTTCTCAGAGAGTTTGTGTTCTGCTGTTACGAGAGCAAATAGTTCATCATGGAAAAGAGAAGTTCTCGTGTTGATGAAGTGAACACGGAGCAAGAGAGAAGTGAAGTCCATCTATCACACATTCTGTCACTCTTCATTTCATTCTTTAACAGAACTGATGATGCTAACCCGCTGACGCTTGTCTCTTCTGCTTTAAAATCTGATGAAAGTTCACTGACCCACATCCAGATGATTTGACAATCTTCATTCATTTCACACCTCCAGACTCTTCGTGTGTTTACACAAGTCCTCTCTCATTTCATTCTCGTTTGATTTCTCCTGAACAAACATCTGAGACTAATGGCTGGAATACACAACAAGAGATTATTTTTAAACTAGACATCATACACTTGCAGACTTTCTGATAGAAACACACTAACTGATCAAATCTGCAGACTGACACAGACTTTCTGCAACAAGTCCAGACTGAAAATCTGAGCAGAATCTGAGCAAAAGTCTTGTCGTGTATTTTAGCCTTAAGTTGATACACAAGTGAGAAGTCAATCAGATCTCACGAGCTGTGAAAGAGAGACCTTCCCCTGGGTTTCATTCTTCTCACGAACTCGTTCTTTTTTACAGACGGGTGATGGACGAATCAAAGCTCTCTGGAGCTCTCTGAAGAACACTTCAACATGGATCCAACAGACAGCGAAAGCCAGAGAGTGGATGTCATCAGGACCGTGGATCTGTCTCTACTTCCGTACCCTCTCCCTCGTCCCGCCGGCATGATCGACCTCAACAGGCTGCGGCTGCGTCGCATCATAGCGGTGAAACAAGAGACGGTGAAACCCCTCCCTCTCTGGCCTCCCTCTCACCTCCTCATGCGCTGCCCGCCCTCATTCTTGCCCCCTTTCCATCCCAGTCTAGTCCCGTTTCCATTCCTCCTGCCCGGCTCCGTTCCGCACCTCTCCCCGAACCCCTTCTACCGGAGCGAGACGCCGAGGCATCGCCGCAGAGGCCAAGAGGGTGGCCGCGCCGTCGCCGAGAAGCCGGGCCTGAACGTGCACGTGGACGACAGCTACTACGTTGACGTGGGAGGCAATCAGAAGCGCTGGAAGTGTCGCATGTGTGAGAAGTCGTACACCTCCAAATACAACCTGATCACTCACATACTGGGACACAACGGCATCAAACCTCACGGCTGCCGGCTCTGCGGCAAACTCTTCAAACAGCTTAGTCACCTGCACACGCACATGCTGACGCATCAGGGCGCCCGGCCGCACAAATGCCAGGTGTGCCACAAAGCCTTCACGCAGACCAGCCACCTGAAGAGACACATGATGCAGCACAGCGACGTCAAACCCTTCAGCTGCGGTGTCTGCGGCCGGGGATTCGCCTACCCCAGCGAGCTGCGAGCCCACCAGCTGAAACACGACAGGGGTCGAGAGAACGTCTGCGTGGAGTGCGGCCTGGACTTCCCCACGCTGGCCCAGCTGAAGAGGCACCTGGCGGCTCACCGCGGCCCGGCGCAGTACGACTGCAGTGACTGCGGCAAGAGCTTCCAGTATCCCAGCCAGCTTCACAATCACACCATGAAACACAAAGACATCCGGCCATTCATCTGCAGCGAGTGCGGGATGGAGTTCGTCCAGTCGCATCATCTCAAGCAGCACACGCTCACACACAAGGTACACGAACGGGATCTTCACGTCTATAGTTCCATTCCATTCCATTTGCTAGTTGTTTATTCTCTCTCATGTGCTTGTCAAACTGCTTGCGAGTCTTTCTGCAGCGGAACACAAAAGAAGATGTTTTGAGTCTTGCTGCAGTTATAGATGTGTGAAATGTGTGGGCCGTCATCTGTCCTCTCCTGTTTGTGTCTTTCAGGGTGTGAAGGAGCACAAGTGTCGCATCTGCGGTCGTGAGTTCACGCTGCTGGCCAACATGAAGCGTCACGTTCTGATTCACACCAACGTGCGAGCGTACCAGTGTCACCTGTGCTACAAGAGCTTCGTCCAGAAACAGACGCTGAAGGCTCACATGATCGTCCACTCGGACATCAAACCCTACAAATGCAAGGTGCGTCACAAGATTTACACATCAGCACATATAGAATGTATTTTAATGCCGTGTCAAATGACCCCGGGCCGAGCCGAGCCGAGCCGGGCCGGGTGGTCCAAACGATGAGCAGATGGGTTTTTGGCAGTGGAGTGTCTCCTCATCTATAGGAAGGATATCGCTGTACAAACTGAGTGTGTAACAATGGCCTCTCGTCCCCCGAGAACAGAGCCCACAAATAGATCTCATCTCGCTTTCTCTTGTGCTCTGGAACGCTTCCTGTTTTCTCACGGTCCGATCGGACAGTTTACAGTCCCCTTTCTCCTCTTGAAGGAAAGGAGAGGAAAGGACCGCCCTAATAAAAAGAATGCAGAGGAAAGACAGCGCTCGAGCTCCAGTCCTCTCCTCCTTCAGCTCGCTCGCTGTCCCGTCACCAGAAACATCACATCGTCAAACTCAGCTTTTACCAGAGGAAATGCGTTCTGGGAGTAAATAAATGCTGATGTATAAAATATGGAAACACTTTACATTAGGGTTCCCTTCATAAAGCATTTATAAATGTGTTCATTAATGATTAATAAGTCATTTACAAATGCATTATAAAGCAATTATAACAGCGTAAATAAAAGGGGGATTCTAACGAAATACCTGCCAAATAGTGATCCATGTTTAACTCACATGTTATAAATACTTAATAAATGTATTTATTCATTATTTATTTGACTCGAAAGCAGATTCATTAATATCTTGATGTTGTTTGCAAAACAGGCTGTCAGACGGGAGGCTGTAGGGTGTTATGTTGGTTTTCTTTCATATCTTTTCACTTTTCAAACCATGTTGCTGACCTGATCCGATTCCGGTGCCCTCCAGAATGCCTTCAGATCATGATGCTTATCCAAAGCAGTTTTTTCTTGCTTACCAAGATAAACTCATCAAACTTTTGATCGCTTTTTAACACTAAACGCACAAAGGTTGTTGTAAACTTGTTTGTTTACGATGTTTTATTAATGATTCATGATACTTCCAATAGTTTATTTATAATTTATCGTAGAAACAGAATGCTGGCTCACGAGGCTACATCTCTGATGAGAGTCATACATTTAGAAGTATTGACAGCCCATGAAAGTGCACTTTAAAGAAAAGTGTAAGCCTGTGAAGTATTCACACTTATTAAGCTTTTATAACACGTGATTTAAAAATGGCTCACTATTTGGCAGGTATTTCGTTAGAATCCCTTGTTAGTTACACAGTTATAACTGCTTTATAATGCATTTGTAAATGAATTATTCATCATGAATGAACACATTTACAAATGCTTTATAAAGGGAACCTTAATGTAAAGTGTTACCCATTTTATTTATACACCTATACACAACCCATAACGGCCCTCGGATCACAGTGATGAATGCAAATGTTTTGGGATCTGTCAACAGTTCTGTGTCTGTGTGTTTTGTGTCTCACAGCTGTGTGGAAAGGAGTTCAACAGAATGCACAATCTGATGGGTCACATGCACCTGCATTCTGACAGCAAACCCTTCAAATGTCTTTACTGCGCCAGCAAGTTCACGCTGAAAGGAAACCTGACGCGTCACATGAAGGTGAAACACGGCATCATGGACCGAGGTCTGGACGCTCGAGGTGAGATGCAGCCGCCGTAGTTTTTACACGTGAAGACTTCAGTTCCGGCATTAATAGTGACAGTGTGTGTTTGAAGCCTTCAGGCGGCGAGGGCGTCTCTGTCTCTCCGGCCCGCTGCGGATTCTGACCCGCTCCGGTCAGGAAGAACCCTTTGATCTGTCACGGAAGAACCACGGCCGGATCCGCCTGTCTCAGTCTGACGGCGAGAGCGTCCGCGGCGAGAGTTCCAGCCGTGAGGAAGATGAAGATAGTCTGTACAGAATGAGTCAGTACAGTCCTGCCATCTGCAATCCAGAGACTCGAGAGGCGGACGATGATGACGGTGAAGAGGAAGACGAGGAGGAGGAGAAGAAGAACTTCTCTGATGGACAGCTGTACAGAAACTGACAAGCACACTGTGAAAAATGTATAGAAATCTGTGAAAATATCTCGCTCTCGGAAGTGTGAAGGTTTAATCTGTTCTATATGAAATTAATATAATTTTTACAAGAGTAGTGATGTTGTATGTGTATTTTGCACTTTCTTTGTAAAAGCTAATAATGCTGAATGCCTTCAGTGGAGGTGAATGTGTTTGACATGTTCAGGCTTGAGTGCTGACAGTTTGATTATGATTGACATGTGTCAGCACAATAATCTCTACTTGATCATAAATGATATGATTTTCATTTGTCAATCAATCAGTATGTATGCTCAATAAATTCATTTAAAATACACACTGTGAATCATTATAAATGTAATTGTCCTTAAATTAAAAGACAGAACAAACCTGTACAGTTACGCCACACAACATACAGGACTTTTCATACTGACATCAAATCACATCAATAATGTTTTTAATAACACACACAGGTGAACACACTTCCTCAAGAGAGAAAGAGAAGTAGACATGAAGTCTCCACAACCACAAACAACCTTCTCTAAAAAACACCGTAACACACACCTCACTCCTGAGAACTGTTGATTCCAGCAAAATAAAATGAAAAAAAGAGTTCAGGTTATAAACATAAATCTAAATCTGGACACAAAAAATAGAAACTGAGAGAATGATTAGAAGAGAGAGCGAGTGTTTGGTTCATCCACTGTAAACATGTATTATAATAAAAATAAAGACATTTATTATCGTAACTGAAATTACAACTATTTAAACATTTATGGTAATTGAATTCAAATAAAATACAGGCCTAAATATTATCTGACAAACTTAAACTAAGCAAATATTAGACATGTTGCTTTAGTAATACTCTTAATAAGTTTAACTTGAGACACTAAAATTGAACATAATTTTTTTTTTTTTCTGAAATAGAAATAAATGAAACCTACAAGATTGCTAGAAATATCTCCAATTAACATGAAAACTAAACATAAAAACGAAAGCTAACTCAAAACATTATCATAAAGTACAATAAAAAGCTTTGCAGTGGTGTTTGTGATGGAAACACTTAAAGCTGTAGTTGTTGTCGGATGTTTTGTAGGCAGCTCACCTTTTTTGGTTTTTGTCCTGATGAAACTCTGAAAGTAAAGAGGAAGTGCTCAGATCCTCTTCCTGTCTTCCAGACACCTCGATGTTTCAGTCCAAAGCCATGAAAACACACAGAATCAGGTACTGTGAATCACCTCGACTGAAGTGAAAGTTCGGGATGAATCAAGACAAAGACGTTCCTGTAAATACAGTGTCCTGAGAAACCACACACCTGTACAATTCCTCTTCTGTATCATCCGCTCACTCAACTCACTTTCAGACAACAGCTTTAAAGGCACAGTTCAGACAAAACATAAAATCATCCTCACGTCATTCTATATGAGTTCATCAGTACGCAAAAGAAGATATTTTGAAGAATGTTGAAAATCAAACAACACTGAACTCCATTGACTCCCATCGTATGAACACAAAACCACTGAGACATTTTTCAAAATATCTTCTTTTGCGTTCCACACGAACCACATGAGAATGAATAAAGGATGACAGAATTTTTATTTTTGGATAACGATAGATTTTCCTGCAGTCGTCTGCATTTTACATGACCTCTAAAATGATTTATATGAACCACTGCAGATGTTATGTGGATGGTTCATTTGGACTTTATTTTAATACACAGACCTTTCCGCTCTGGAAGTTGAATGTAAATTGTATGTTTCTGTGATTTGAACAAACATTCAGTTACTCTAAGGTTGTTTATCGAGACTTTTCCTGTCAGTCCTGCAGGAGACAATTTGACCATCTGTACAAACAACAGTGTTCTTCTGCAGACTTGACATTCTATATATGTGTCCATTTTGTTTCACTTCTCCCTCTCTCTTGTTTACATTGCTGGAGATCAGATTCAGTAACTGTCAATCACAGTTTATGATATCACAGCGCCCTCTAACGAGCTCAAGTTCAATTACACTGCTTACTGTAAGCAGTGTGGGGAAACGTTTATGCAATCATTTGTTCAAGCACAACTTACAAGTTGTTTTGAGTTTTAATTATTAAAATGACTTTTTCACACAGGTCAGCGAGAGAGATCAGATTGAGTCTCATTGTTGGTATGTTGCTGTGTAATATATTGAATAATATATATGTGTATAATATATTTAATTTGTCTCTTAAAAAGGCCAATATCTATAATTATTATTATCGAGATGTATAATCTTACCCATTTAAAATGATTAAATTGTGAATGTGAATATATATGATGATTTTCTGTGGTCCCGCCCCTCCGCAAGAGTCAAATGGTTCAGTCCAAAGATGGCGGCCTCCATCCTGAAGCGCTGTCTGATTCCCGTACAAACCTTTTCTAAATGTGTCAGTCACAGATCAATCGGTGAGTGTCAGTGTTATCAGAAGATCTTAGCTATGTCATACTCGAGTCTGATCTACACGAATTTACAGCGAACTTCATTGAGTCTGTAAGTCTAAACGGCTAAAGAGGTTAAAGAGAAGAGGTGAACACACACATGCGCAATCAAATGAGCGGTGTATGTGAGTGAGCATAATGTGTTTACAGGTTAACTTTGACACTAAATTGAGTAAATGTGTATCTGCAGGTGCTTTGATCTGATCTAGAGTCAGTGTGTGTGTGTGTGTTATTAGTCATGTTACTGTTCGGCTTTATTTCAGTCAGAAGGTGTTTGCTGTCAGCAGCATACACAGACGCGACAGTATGGGATCAGAGACGGAAAGACCCGCAGAATATCGGTAAGATTTTCACTCTCTGAATGTGGTTCTCAAAGGCATCGAGATTTCAAAATAAACATGTTTTTATTCTCCGCACATATCACAGTACATCTTTTACGAAAACCGAATAGCACTTTGTTGACGTCACTTTTGACGTTTTCGGGAATTCAAACGGTTGTCGAAAGGGGGCGGTGTTGCTTTCAACATGATCTTACAGCAGGGTTGCCAGGTCCAAGAAATATTTCTAGCCAATGACCCTCAAATCCCTCCCAAAAGGAATGAAAACTAGCCCAATTATTTTCCGGTGTCTAATCAAAGTTAACAACTGCCAAAAGACAAACAACAACTTTCTATTGCTATATTTACTTATCTGAATTGTTTCCTATGTATTGTATATCATTTTTGTTCTGATGAACTCAAAAGATGTTTTGGGGGATTTAGGAAGCAAACCATTCTGGGTCACCTTTGACTACCATTATCATTTTTTCTGCTATGGTAGTCAATGATGCCAAAGAATTTTCAGTTGCTAACGTTCTACCAAATATCTTTGTGTTCAACCGAACAAAGAAATGTATACAGGTTTGGAACAACTAGAGGGTGAGTAATCCATAACAGAATTGATCATTTTAGGGTGGAGTGTCCCTTTAAATCTTTCTCTTCGTAAGACATGCAAAAACTTGCTTCAGAAATAATATGTACATTACATATGTGTAATGTGGACAAGTGCCTCAATGTTTTAGTTGTTCTAGACTGCGTATAGCGCTGCTCAAACGTCATATTTGGCAGCCGGAAGAATCAACTGTTGAACACTTACGAGTGATTTCTTTCATTGTGCAACGTGACATGCACCTAACGAAACATTGGTAAAAACATTGGTTGAGCTGAGCTCCCGCGTCCCTCCCTGTACTGTAGCCTGCCTGTCAGACGCTCGTTCCCCACACTTTTGACAACGGGCCTGTCCTGCAGTTGCCAGGTATTCATCCGAGTATGAATACACATTAAGAATCTCATCAATTAACATTTATCCTTAGAATATAAATAAACATTTTGGCGGCCGCAGTACATTATGAAAGTAGCCCAAAAACCCACGACCCTGGCAACACTGTCTTACAGACTGTCAGACACATGTCACAGGTGTTCTTTTTTATCTGTAAATGTCTGTGTAACCCCGCAGCACAGCTGGCGTCTCTGATGGACAGAACGTACGAGAGGAAGTTTCCTGTCAGCTCGTTGACGATGGCCAGGGTGAGAGAGCGCCACCGTTTTCAGCTTTTGTGTGCTTTCCACCCTCATGCGGTTGTGTTTTTGACCTCGTACTTGTTTGAGAGACTCGGTCTAAATGACCTGTTGTCTGTAGATGACATACAGCTCAATCCTCTTCAGACACACTACACCTCGTGTGTTTTATGTGTGACAAACTCTGTGATGGATTGAATGGTTTTGACTGTTTTAGAGTTACATTGAAGTGGTTTAATTCTAATTCTATGAATAATAATAGCTGCATGTGTTGTTTTGTTTGGTTTTGGAATGAAAACTGTACTGTTGATTTCAGTGGGTTATAATCACTTCTTGTTTTCTTTAGTTCATAGACAATATATCTTCAAGAGAAGAAGTTGATCAAGCAGAATATTATTTATACAAGTAAGTCTCAGCGGTCATTGTGTTACAGCGGGTGTGCGAGTGTCTGAAGGTGTGTGGTCATGTGTTCAGGTTTCGTCACAGTCCAAACTGTTGGTATCTCCGGGACTGGACCATCCACAGCTGGTTTCGACACTGTCTCAAATACGGAGCTCGAGAGAAAGCTTTGTACTTCCTGAAGAACAAGGTTCACTTCCTAAGAAAGCAGTTTTTACATCATCTCACTGCTGTGTTTGTGTAATGATCGCCGATGTCGAGTTGTCATCGTGTCTCGGACACATTTGTGTGTGTGTTTTTAGGTTCAGTTTGGGACGTTTCCTGATGAATTCACATTTAATCTTCTGATCGACTCTTTTGTAAAGGATGAAGACTTCAGAGGTTTGTAATGACTTTCATGAGGGTTTCATCAGTTGCCATGAGTCTTGTTACTGATGTTTGCGACCGGTGTGTTGACGGCAGGAGCTTGTTCGGTGGTTGAGGAGGTGATGCTTCAGGAATCTTTTGAGAAGATCTCCACACAGATTCTGTGTCTGTACGCGCTCAGCAGATATCTGAACACCAAACCTGAGCTCAGTGTGAGTACATCAGCCGTCTGCGTTTCTGGAAATGGCTTTTGAATGTGAATTGATGTACATGGAGCGCTTTATTGGTGTGCAGTGGCAGGAGGAGAGAAACACCGGAGCGTCTCTGCTGTTAGCCGGACTGAAGCAGGAGAACTCCGTCGGCTTCAGCGCTCGACTTCTTGGATGTGCACTTATCGGTGTGTTGTGCAGAAATCACACGACTGATGAATCCAACTTTCATTTATCTCTACTTCAGATGATCCGTGTTTGTGTCTGCAGGTAAAGTGGAGCTGTCGAGGGGAATTCACTCTGTCTTTCATCAGATGCCCTTGATCTGGACGTCGGGTTATCTCGGGCGGGCTCTCGTCGTCATGGAGACCGTGTGTTCTGACGTCACAGATGTGAAGTTATCTAAGGAAGTTGTGAGTATTTATAAAGATAACATGTTAAATGACTGGAATGAGGGAGGATTATTTGATGATATTTCCCTCACAACCACACAAATGATGCTTTTGATTTCATAAACAACTAAACGGGAAGAAAAACACGCACACAGTGTTGTAGTAAAGTTTGTATGCGCAAGAGTACATGCGCTTGTTTTTGTTTATTTTGATAAACATGAAAGTAAACACACACTACCGGTCAAAAGTTTTTGGGACACTTGAATGAATTGTTTCTCATTGTCTTAAAAAGGTTTTCATCTGAAGGTGTTTAAATGTATGAATTTAATGTTATAGAGAAAAATGTAATTGTGCAAACTTTTTTCACTATAAACTAATAAAAAATGTAATGAATGAAAAAGGAGCAGAATAAGAGCACAGAATAGATGGGAACTCATTTAATATCGTTTAAAAAGCAGTTTGGGGTGAAACCCCAAGAAGCTGCTTGAGAAAGTGGCAAGAGAACTTTTCTGCAAATTTTAGGCAAATGTGACTACATTGAAGATGGTAAATTCTTTTATTTTTTAATGGAAACATAATCCTTGTGTTATTCTACAGTTTTGATGAGCTCACTATTTTTCTAAAATGTGAAAAAATATGAATAAGGCAGCGAGTTAAGTGTCCAAAATCTTTTGAGCGGTAGTGTATGTCAAATGCATCAACGTAAAGAGCCGTTTATGTGGTTTTCAGCTGGATCAGATGGAGAAGATTCTGGAAGATCTGTCAACATCTCATCAGGACTCTTCAGACTCTGAGAGCGACGATGAGGTTCTGTTGGATGAGCCAGATGAAGAGGAGAGAGAGAAACTACCGCAGTACATCAACAGATTCAAGGTTTGTTTATACTCGATCAAACTTCTGTAAAGAAACTGACAAGCGTCTGTTTATAAACTCAAAACTTGTGCAGGAGTTGAGGAAACAACTGGAGGTTCAGGACAAGTCGGACAAGAGAAGCCTGGAGTCTCTGACCTCTGTCCTGAGCCAGCAGACACTGAGCCGCTGTGAGGAATCGGACATCAGCGAGTACCGAGCCAGATTACACCACTGGGAGACAGAACGACAGCAGCTGATTCAGAGAGAGACCGACATGAGACACAACGCTCAGAGAGAGAAGGAGATGAGACAGACCGCTGGTGCGGGCGGCCCAGTGAAATAATCTCTCATCTTCATTGTTTCGCTTGTTTATTGGCAGTGCTTGGCTAGATTGACAGAAGCGTTGTGTGTTCATATTATCTGGATTCTTTTCAATGCATTGTAAATCTGAACAGTATAAATAAACTGAAAAGATATCTGCTCGTGTTTAGTCTCTGTCCTTCCACACACACACACACACACACACACACAATGAGGCAAATGTCATTATTTCGGTTGTCAGTTTACTCATCATTAGTGAGTTTTTATTTGGCTTTAGTCTTTGTTTTGTCTCAGTATTATCATTATTGATCTATTTCTAAATCAAATGAACCCGCAGCTTGTGTTTGTGCGACACGTTCTTGTCATCAGGCGTGCATCTGTATCTGATCTGAATCACATCTCGATTCCTTTAGTTCTCTGATGTTTGATGAATGTTGCTGCTGTAGTTGAATCTCTTGTCATGCTGAAGAGAACACTGACACAAACTGCTTGTAGACATGCACCAGTAGCGGCGTGTTTGTTGAGCTGACGTGTTTGTGTAGGAGCGCGAGGCTTGATCTGTGTGTGTGTTCTCACACACAAACTCCAATTGCTTCCATTGTTTCCCTCGTCGGCTAAATGACTCGATGTAAATGTACAAACACTCCTCAGTGAAGACACACAGAGATCTTTTCATCATGTAACTTGTGTCTGAACGCATAACAACTGATCGATGGAGATTTTTAGGTTTAGCTCTTCTCATCATCATATTTTCCACCAGTCTGGTATTTGTGGAATCAGTCAGGGATCGTGTCCCTCCAGCCGGTGGTTAACACAAATGAACGTGTTTTCTTGTGTGACGCTGAAGCACTGGATGCGTGCTATCACACTCAAAGTAAATTACTGATGGTTTTGAGATATTTTATTAGTTGGTTTGTTCTAAAAGCTGACATGAGAAAAGAGATAGTGATACGATATAAGCAGCATGAGCGGTGTGTTATCAGGGAATATCAGAATCAAGCATTCCACAGCACTGTTTACTCCGTGATTATCTGAT
The DNA here is from genome assembly GCF_024868665.1 of Triplophysa rosa. NCBI lineage: Eukaryota > Metazoa > Chordata > Actinopteri > Cypriniformes > Nemacheilidae > Triplophysa > Triplophysa rosa. The sequence goes on from NC_079906.1 coordinate 23,213,944, forward strand.
AAATAAACACTCAAATAGTGTGATGGGTGCATGAGTTTTGCTCTTTTGTTTCTGTGTTCTTAAATTGCAGGTTGAATGAAATGAATGCGAGTCATGTTTTGTGAGAGTGCCGAAACATCACGTATGATGTGATGATAAATGATGGTCCTGGAGCAGCTGACGCGCGCTCTTAAATGAATCGGATGTATTCTGGGCTTTTTCATCCAGTAATTCTATAATGATTCAAGGCCAAAGTGAGCCGTAATTGAATAGCACAGTTTTTGATATCAAGCGCTTGTTTCCTCTCTGATGTGTCTGATTTCTAAACTCGGATGTGATCGCAATCGTGTTGAATATTGTTCCGTTATAAGCGAATGGAAGCTTTTCAGACCTTGAGCCCGTCGGAGTCTGGACACGATGGGGCCGCGACTTTAATAATTCAATTCTCTCTTCGATTAAGAGCTCTTCAATTCTTATATTCATCCCTGAAATTAAATAAATGAAATCATTTCCCTAAAGCCACACAAAGTCAAAAGAATCCGTGTGTGTCACGGCTGTATTTCATGTACTTTGGTTTTGGAGTCAGACGTCAACAGTTGCCAGTCTAAACAGTTTACTTTCTCTCTTTTGTCTATAAGAGATTTTATCACCGACTGAAGAAACATGTTCAGATCCTGTCCTGAATCACATAGAAAGATCATACGAGCCCTTGATGGACACATGGCCTCTTATCAACAGAGATTTGGAAGAAAGCCTGGGATTTCCAAATTACAGAGAAACTATGCAATAATTCCACACACACGTTAATGATCTCATATTAAACCTTGTGTGAATCACAGCTCTGAATTCTGTCCTTATCTCACATCATGAGCATCATTCTGAGGTGAATGATCACGAGGAACATGTAAATGCAGTGAATGCGTGTGTTCAGACTTCTGGTGTATGAGACCTTCAACGTCCACCTTCCCTTAAAAACACTGGATTCCATTCGTCTCGTAGGCACACAGACGTGTGAGCAGATGCTCTGATTCTGATCACCGAGTCACCGGTCAGATCTTCAGATGGGGATTAAACAGAGCTCTTATTATTTGGTGTCACGCAGGTCACACGCGTCTCTATAAGCTAAAATGATTTGTACAGTCCACGTGACCACACTGAAATACCCGATTAAAGGCAGCAACAATGTGTGTGTTCATTGTTCTGCAGAGAGGTTTTGTTCTTTGTTTGGATGCATCTTATGTTTCCGTGTGTTGTGCACTTCTTACTAAAACTAAATCAGTCCAGAAAACCGTTAAAGACAAACTTAAGGTGCAGGGTATTATACGAGTGCACTTTTGAAGTGGTAACAAAACTGGAGTTTGGGCGGAAACTCTGGTTACCATGGTTACTGTGGGACATATCTCAGCCCATCTGATGTGAGCTGCAGGCGGGGCAGATCACACCCGAAAGGGTTCGATAAGAGCGAATAAAGTCAGATTTCTTCTGTCACGAATAACACAATGAGAGTTCGCTCAGAGTTCACATCAGCATGAACAGCAGCAGTGCAGTTTTGAGACGGATGGAGCCCACCATCCCCGCCATCATGTTCATTTTTGGGGTCATCAGTAACCTGATCGCCATCGTCGTGCTCTGTAAGTCGCGCAGGGAGCAGAAGGAGACCACCTTCTACACGTTGGTGTGCGGGCTGGCGGTCACCGATCTGTTGGGGACCGTCCTCGCGAGCCCGGTGACCATCGCCACGTACGTGAAGGGCGCGTGGCCCGACGGAGAGCCGCTTTGTCAGTACTTCGGCTTCGTGCTGCTCTTCTTTTCTCTAGCCGGACTGAGCATCATATGTGCCATGTCGATCGAGAGATACATCGCCATCAATCCCACGTATTACTACAACGATTACGCGGACAAGAGACTCGCGGGCGTCGCGCTCGTGGCCATTTACGCATCGGACGCGCTCTTTTGCGCACTGCCGGGTGTCGGTTTTGGAGAGGTGAAGATGCAGTACCCGCAGACCTGGTGCTTCATCGACTGGAGGACTAATGTCAGCGCACACGTGGCTTTCTCTTACATGTACACTGGCTTCAGTTCGGTTCTGGTGACGGTGACGGTGACGGTGGTCTGTAACGTTCTGGTGTGTTGCGCTCTGATCCGGATGCACCGGCGGTTCGTCAGACGCACTTCTCTCGGTGCCGACGCGTCTGATCCCGGCAGGAACCCAAACTTCGGTCGTCTCGCTGGTGCTGAGGTGCAGATGGTGATTCTGCTCATCGCCACCTCGGCTGTGGTGCTCATTTGTTCCATTCCTCTCGTCGTAAGTTCCTCGGATGTGTTTTGTGTTTGTACTTTATCTCGAGTTCTGCTGCCAAGATGATTGCCAAAGCTTCTTATCTGCACAGGAAATTTCTTCCCACGAACGGAACATTCACATTCATCCCAGTGATTTCCCAGGACTTTTCTGCATTGTTCAGTGGATTTGAATGAGCCACAGCCACAGGGAATGATGATGATGATGATAAAGTCATGGGTTTAGTGTTGGAGAAATACGTCTGGATCTGTGTGTTCTCCAGAATGTTCTCAAACGTGTTTTTCCGTGGTTTTGAATCCACTGTGCTATGTAAGTCATTTGTCAAATGCACTTTCGTTTATTCTGCAGGTCCAAGTGTTTCTCAACCAGATTTATAAGACGGAGGTGGAGAAACGGCTGGAGAAAAATCCAGATCTATTGGCCATCCGGTTCGCCTCAACCAACCCCATTCTGGATCCTTGGATCTATATTCTGCTGCAAAAAGCGCTTCTCTCGAAGGTGATCCAGAACATCAAGTGTCTTTTCTGCAAGATGGGTTCTCAACAGAGTCAAAGCGGCTTCCAGTGCAGAGACGGACGGCAGTTGTCCTCCAGAGATTCGCCATCTGACGCGCCTCAGGAACTTAGAGACGTCACGAGTATGTCGCAGACGGGACTGTATTTACCTGAGAGAGATCTGGACACCTGTCAATCATCTGAAGTCTCTTCTCAGAGTGGTTTGAAGAAGGAGACAAACTCTGAATGCACAGAACAAGCCTTACAAAGGACTCTAACCAGTGAGTGTTTTCAAGAGAAGAGTATTTAACATCTTTTCTCTCTCGTGCACTTTGATCTTGTGTAACATGTCAACTCAAGCTGTGTCTGTCATTACAGATAAAGTTCATGATCACTAAAGAACCTGTTTTTTATTTGAGTGAAATAGTGCTTCTCTAACCGTTAAGGGTTTGTTGGATCAGTCAGGTATGGTTTATAGAATGCTGAAAACATCTCTAACTGCATGTTTGTTTTGGTCAAGATCAACACGACGCTAGAGGAAATAACCTAGATTCAATGTTTTTGTAAAGGATTTCCCCCAGAATCACAGGCAGCATGTTTCATGATGCATTTAATGATGCTCTGCATAAATGTCTGAACAAACTTCATGAAGGAACAACTATATGTACATACAGAGAGAAACTGACAGAATCATTCAACTTGAGTGAAAGGAGTTCTTTATGATGTAAATTCAGACAGGTTACGTGTTGTTTTGACTGAATATCAGTTTTCATGGAAATGAGTTAAAGGGTCTCTTGGGGCCAGAAAAGAACTGTGAGAGAGTGAGACTGAGCAGATCTGACAACCTTCATGACATTTCAGAAACATTCTCAATGATCAGCATACTGTTTAAAAACAAACCCGTGACATTCAAACTGTTCCCATGAAACTGAGGTCAATTACAACACTAATCTTTGTTTACATCAGTCAGATCAAAGCAAAGATGACATCATGTCGACCTCATTTCCATGCGTTAAAAAACTTACGATATTATGTGCAAACAAGTACAAAAACAATATAATAGTACAGTATTTCAAAAACAAAAGTTTAAATATTGAAATTTTGATAAATGCCCCTTTAAGCTCAAGTTTCTGATGCCATGAAGAATGTGTGAAAAACAAACATGATTAAAGGTGATCTTTCAATAGAAATGAAAATAAACAAAGTTATCTTTTAATGAGGGATTCTTGTCGTGTATTTTTATTTGAACAAAAGCCTTTAACTGCCCTATTGCATCCAAACGTTTTTATGGCCGTTCATAGCCTAAATGTTCTGTACATTCCAAATATTAAAAGAATGCATTAAAAGCTATTTTCTGTTGCATCAACTTAAATTAGTGTGAATTTTCCATAATGTCCTCATTAATGCTCCAGTGTTTGTTTGTAAAGTATTATCTATGATTCAGTAATTCAGTAAACAAACAGTGTCATCCGTGGAAAAATGTCTCTAGAACAGCAAAGGCTCTTCTCCTTCATTTATTTGCATTCATTTGATTCATTTCAATTCATTTGATGTGTTTTGCTGTCATGATCTCATGGAAAACTCCTCACCTAAACTGCTCTGTTCTAGATATATGAAAATAAACCAGCTGAGCTACATAAATAAAGTTATGTCTCCATCGTCTGGCGATGAATACGTGTTGCTGTTGTAAATCTATTAGATTCTATTGTACGTTGTTTCGTTGTTGTTGATAAACTGAGGCCTTTCTATGGATTAAAGTTGAACGGCACGCGCGTGTTTCAATGCGCAGCAAACAGGTCACGTGAAGTGATGTGTGAAATTGAACTTTAGAAAATGAATCAACATTTTAAACATATAAATGATATTGGTTGTCAATATCAGTATCACGAAGAAGTAACCCAGCAAAAACGTCCCCTTAACGTTAGTTTTTGGTTCCCAGAACGTCACGGGAACCAGAAACTAACGTTCTATTTCCGTAAAAAGAAAACTTTCCTGGAGAACCAAAAACGAACCTTAGAAAATAACGTTCTGGGAACCAAAAACTGTTAGAACAAACGTCGTGTTTACCGCCCTTCTGCTATGAAATACTTGTTTTGTATCACTGTAAAACTGTTCGATGAAACAATAGAAATCAGTCATTAGTTTGTTTTAAAATGACAAGTGTAACGTTAACTGTCAATCCAACACAGCAGTTTGGCGACTGTATCCGTCTCAGCGAAAGTATCATGAAAGGAAAAAGAATGTTTTTATAAACACCGTTTGACAGTACTTTAAGATGTACCAGAGCAGGAATGAGCTCGTGAGTTTATAAAATATGGTTTTGATGCGGTCACGTGACCGCACACGTCTCGGCCGCAGGCGAGAGGAACCTGGCAGGTGTACCGAGCATCACAGGTCACCGTCGTCTTCTTTCACCCGGACACACACAGTCAACAGTTAAAGTTACACTGTAGTAAATCAATAAATTAAAGATGAGCGGTCACCGGAAACCGAGGAGAAATCAAAGTCGAGCTGGACAGGTAAGACAGGTAAGATCAGCAAACAGAAGAACCGAAACACGAGGAGGACACGAAACCAGCGGCTGATGCGACGACGACAATCTCACGAGCCAAGAAAAAGAATCAAGGTGACGTTGATGATGATGAGGTGAAGATGAAATAAACAGCAGGAGAAGGAGAGAGAGAGAGAGAGAGAGAGAGACATGGGTTCAAAAGACAAGAAATCCAAAGAGGAGGGCAAGAAGAAAAAGAAAAAAGAAGAATCAGAAGAAGAGGAAGATGATGATGACTCTCAAAAGAAGAAGAAGAAGTCTAAGAAGGGAACCGCTGACAGTGATGATGGGGGGAAGAAAGACAAAGGCAAGAAGAAGAAGAAATCCAAAACTGTGGATTATGTGGAGATTTATGAGAGCGAGCTGAGAAACTACGAGCCTGATAAAGTGGAGAACTATGAAGATGAGTACCACAAGAAAAAAGGTAAAACACCTTCTTCACGAAACATCTCTCTTTAAACATTTTCAACCCAAACATCCTCCAGATGCGCCTTAACATGTTAAAGGGCCAGTTCACCCGAAAACATTTCCTCACCCTCAGATTGTTACAAACCTGTAAAAGATTCTTTGTACGGCTGAACACAAGGGAAGATATTTGTAAGAATGTCAGTAACCAAACAGATCTCATCCCCCATTGACTCACATAAGATTGATTTTCTCTACTATGGCAGTAAATGGGGGATGAGATCTGTTTGCTTGCTGACATTCTTACAAATATCTTCCCTTATTGTGTTCAGCCGGACAAAGAATCTTTTACAGGTTTGTAACAATCTGAGGGTGAGGAAATGATGACAGGGTTTTCATTTTTGGGTGAACTGGCCCTTTAACTGTCACAAACTGAGAATAACATAAAAGTTCACCTTCCAAACTCAAATCTCAGTTTGTGTAATTCATGCATGCTTTGGAATGAAGTTGGTCATTTAGGAAAAACAACACTCGGCAGATCATTCAGCAAGAGTCATTTAAAAATAATTATGAGACCAGTTACTGTTTCTAAATCATTTATATTGTAATAAACTTTTTTATTGCAAAATATATATTGTAACGAAACCCACCAGACTGTAGTTAAATTCCTCAAGGTCTCTTGACACACACTTTAAACACACCTCATGTGATCTGGTCATATGTCATCTGCTATGGAATAGTCTGTTAAATAATGCAGGAGATGAGATCTCTCTCTGTGTTCAATGAAATGACGGCGGCTTTGTCACCCATGCTCACAGTTTATGAGGTGGTCACCATCACAGGAGATGTCGGCGGTGCGGGAACGGATGCCAATGTCTTCATCACACTCTTGGGAGATTACGGCATCACTCCCAAACTTCATCTGGCCAGCAAGTGAGTCCATCCAGCTCTTTTTACACACCTGACACTCTGATCACTGACCTGTAACTTGATTTATAAGTGTCTTGATTAATAATGAATGCATTTCCCGTTATAGCCACACATGTCCATCATCTTAGTGTGGTTGTGTAAAGCACATGTTTGCTGATGAAATGTCCTTCTTTGTTTCCCTGAATCTCCAGCACAGAGAAGAGGTATTTGTGTCGTGTCTGTCCTCTCTGATGAAGGGAAAACTACATCAACTCATGTTGTGTTGTGTGTTGTTTATTGTGAACGTGCACATGATATTCTAGAACCCGTCTTCATGGACCTATGTGACATTCATTTGATGAGCGTCCACTCTTGAGTGAGAAACACGATTCTGACAACCGTGACAGTGAGATCACGATTGATCTAAAAACAAGACAGGACACGTCCGTTCCCTTACCAACACGTGTTCATTTGATTAAATATACTGAAGAAAGGTTCAATTAGATTCGTAAAGATACTTTATGTAGTTAGTACTAATATCAGTGCACTATTTACTACTAGACTCAATGGCCCACATTTTAGTTTGTAAAAGTATACTTTTATTTGACTACACACTTTGACTTTGAAAAACTTGAACTAGTTTTTTATCTGTGTCGCGACTATATACTGATAGGTGGAAGGACACAGTCTGTAAACCAGCAGTTATGTGTAGTTGTAGTATATTTCTGGAAAGTTCATAAGAAAGTAGATTAAAAGTATACTTGAATGAGCATGTGTGTGTGTGTGTGTGTGTGTGTGTGTGTGTTTGTGAGGCTGGTGTTTATAGAAGTCATTGAAGGTCTTCATGTGGTCCTCATGATGAAAGGCTGGAATCTTCATGTGCTGTACATCACGTCTGATGCACTCAGTGTGATTCTGAGAGGCCGTTTACAACTCTCAGAACTAAAAACGGAAAACTTTTTATGCGTTTTGACTGTTCATTTACATGAAAAGCGGGTCTAAAATTGCAAGTTTTTGAAAACGACGGCATTATCGTTTCCGTGTAAAGTCTGAAGGCGGCGTTTTCCAAAAGCGATGACGTCAAACGCATGCGTACACCACGTCCTAACCAAACGCGACGCGACTCAGCGACACGCGATAAAAGGTATCTTTTCCATATTAACCAGAGGTTTTGTCCTAACCAGCCGCGACAGCGCTGCGCAACGGTTTTTATTTCCGCGACGTCGCGGCTGACAGCTCCGCCCACACAACGATCTCATTTGATGTAAGTTCTGCACCTCATGAATATTAATCGCCAAACATGGATGAGAACAGGCTATATACATTTGATTACATACGTTTAGATTCTGAAATTATAGCATAGCATCCGGTGAGGAGTCACTGCACTCATGAGAACAGGACGCATCTCTCTGCATGTGCACTCTTCAGCTGCAGCGTGAGAGGGTGCGTGGACAGCGAAAAACTGTTCTGATTGGCTGTGTATTGTGATTGATTGTCGCGTCCCGCCCCCTTTTCGCGGTATGGACAAACAAATTGCTTATCGCAGGGATCTCATGGCATCGCGTTTGGTTAGGATGCGGTGTTACGCGTTCAGTCTGTAGGCATGCGCTAGCATTCCCCAAACAATAATGGCGGCCTCCATGTACATGGTTGTGCCGCGTGACATGTCCATTATCATTTCTCCTGCAAAATGTTGACATAGTATTTATATGCACACTATAAACACACATACAATCAGACAAATGCTGCACCCGAAATCCCATACTGTGACAGTACGTACTGAATTTATATAAGTACCTACCTATCGGCCGTTAAAACAGTACGTTCTATATAGTATGAGAGGGATACATGTCGGACATACTGCGTCCGCCATGTTTTATGGTCATGTGACCCCTATGCTCGTTGACCTATGACGTTTAACAACAACCTACACGTGAGCGTCGATAAAAACATCATTTAGTCACGAGAAATTAATTTATTGGCACTTACGTTAAAAACGGACGTCCGCCTTAAAGTTTTCTGCTATATTTATGATTTTATTATATTTATGATATCTATTTTTGATTTACTTTTGAAATGTGTCCGTTGCTCAGATCCCGTGGCATCATGGGATAGAGAAGTGTCCATCCGATCCACACTCACCAATCTCGGCAGAAGCAGTAGACCATCCGGGTATTTCTCGCCTACTGTTTTTTGCATACTGAGGTTTAGGACATACTACTCATGACTCAGACTCGTTTTCGCCTACTATATAGTATGGAAGTAGGCGATTTCGGACGCAGCTAAAGTTTATGGTTTTGACTAAATCCTTGGTGTTTCAAGTCTTACGAAACCTTTACCCTAACCCACACCCTAACCCTAACCTTACTCTAACCATCTAAACTACATTTGATTGTTAAAATCGGCTTAAAAACACTGTTGCGCGCTGTTGCGTGATGACGTCAGACTCGAAACACCAAGGATTAGTGAGAGCCGTTTGGGCGGACGTTCGCAAGCACGTAGGGTTTCTTTACAGCGCAATAGCGCCATCCACTGGCCTGGCATGCATAATACATCGTTTTTATTCATTTTCCCGGATCCATGTAAATGCATATCGTTTTGATAACGCTGTTGTGTGTACCATAAACATGTCTTACGATACTATACCAGCTGAAGTATCTCGATACCAAGTAGTATCACGATGCTGTTCCATATCATTCAAATCTATACAAAAAACACAGATTTAGATTAAACATTTTGTATTTACTATAGTAAACTGTATTATACTTTGCACTAGAATATGTTGTTGTATTAACTGTAGTAATTGGATAAATTGTAGCAAATACATTTACATTTAATCATTTGTAAATACTATAAATACTGTAGTATACTTAAATATTTACTATGATAAAACTCAAAAACACTAGTATCTATGGGTTGTAGTAGTTTACTGTAGTAAATACTAAAGTACACTAGATCATTTTTCACGTAGGAACTAATTCAAATGTTGGACAAATTTAATTGATACAGCAATCTTTATAAAGGGAAATATTAGGCTTACTTTAAATGCAGAAGTAAAACGGCCAGTAGGTGGCGTCAATTTTCCAATGAGTTAGTGAATCATTTAACCAACTCGTTCAAATCGACAATTTGAATCATTATCTTGTCCGAGACATTCAAAACACACATTCATTTTGGAGATAAACACCGCAACAAGGCAGATGTAAGTGTTCAAATAAATATTAATGCGCATATGCAACATTAACTACGGTACTACGATACTACCGTTTCAAAACTAGAGAGGCATCGCGGGTATGGGTTAGGGTAAAGGTTTCGTAAGACTTGAAACACCACGGATTTAGTCAAAACCAACAAGCCACGCCCACGGATCTGACTCGAAACACCAAGGATTTAGTGAGAGCCGTTCTCTCTCTCTCGCTCTCATGTTCCTGTTAGTTTATGATGTGAATATATTTGTGTGCTTATCATCTGTCAGCAAATACATGATATAGTGTCTGCTGGATATCATGTATTTTCTGAAAACAGTAGAAAAAACTGCATGAACTGTATCTACTGTACTTTATAGTTGATGTGAATGGCAGTAGTAAAAAAAGTTAAAGTTCATGGTTTCATCATTTACTGGATTATTAAAGGGACACTTCACCCAAAAATGAACATTCTGTCATCATTTACTCGCCTTCGAGTTGTTCCAAATGTGTATAAATGTCTTTGTTCTGATGAACACAGAGGAAGATATTTGGAATAATGCTCATAACCAAACACATCTCAACACCCATTGACTCCCATAGTAGGAAAAAAACAACGGTAGTCAAAAGTGCCCCAGAACTGTTTGCTGTCCTACATTCTTCAAAATATCTTCTTTTGTGTTCAACAGAACAAAAAAAAGATAAAGTAACTTTTCCTACTATGGGAGTCAATGGGGGTCGAGATCTGTTTGGTTTCGAGCATTCTTCCAAATATCTTTCTCTGTGTTCATCAGAACAAATTAATTTATACAGATTTGGAACAACTGGAAGGCGAGTAAATGATGACAGAATTTTCATTTTTGTCTGAATATTAAAACTTTAGATATAAATCACCGTAAGCAGCATGTTTAGTTTGAAACAGAATCCTGCTCGTCGTTCTGTGTTTGCGCTCATGTTATTTTCATTCATTTATATCACAGGAATCGAACTGCATTTGAAAGAAACAAAACAGACGTGTTCCGGATAAAAACGCATAACGTTGGACCTTTGAAAAAAATCAGGTACGTGTAAACCTTTCTGTGTGAAATCATTCGTTAATATAAATATCATTCATGATACAAACATGAAACAATAATTGAAATAAAATGAGATTTGTCTGAATGCTTCTTATGGTCTTAAACAGCTTTAAAGGCTTATACCTAAATGACTGGTTACACATCTCATGCCTGCATATTAATTCTCTGTATATAAATATATCATATGAATGGTGTTGATAAAGTAAGTGTTTGAGAGCTGGTGTTGATTGTTGGGGGTGTTCGAGCGGAGCTGTCAGTCACTTTTCTTCTTTCAGGATCGAACATGATAACACGGGTCTGAACGCCAGCTGGTTTCTGGATCGGGTCGTGGTCACAGACATGAACAGGCCACATTTGCGCTTTTACTTCGCTTGTAACAACTGGTTGAGCAGAACTGAAGGTGACAGTCTGTTTGTTCGGGATCTGCTGGGCAGCCTGGACCCCATGGAGATGCCCAAATGTGAGCTGAAATCTGATTGGCTGCTGCTTTAATGATCTGCCCATCTGCTCTGTGTTTAGATTTTTATCGTGTGTGTGTGTTTTGTTGTTGCAGATAATAAATATATTGTGAGTGTTTTCACGGCTGATGTTAAAGGCAGTGGAACAGATGCGGACGTCTTCATTAATATTTTAGGGGAAATCGGCGATACAGGTCTGTCACATTCAGCAGCGGAAACAACGTGAAAGTGTCATCATAAGAATGAAAGAGATGATAGACGTAAAAACACGAGTCTACGGTGATCCCAGACGTGTCCTCATGACACCACATTTACAGTGTCGCTGTGATAGACCCGACTGTCACCTTTGTTTTGTTGAGCGTTAATATCAACTGATCTGATGTTTGTCTTTCTTAAAGGAGAAAGAAGGCTGGACAATGATAAGAACAACTTTGAGCGAGGAACAGAGGACAAGTTCACCATCGAGGCTCCTAATCTGGGCCGAGTGAGGAAGATAACCATCGGCCACAATAACAAAGGCTCCTCAGCCGGCTGGTTCGTAGAAAAGGTAAAACCTCCTGATTCTTTAGAGTGTCACACGGACACAGAGGGATTTGGGTCGGGTGTGTGTGTGTGTCATCGCTTACAGTGGCTATCGCAGCGTACTGAAGTATGAGGTCACACTCGCTGTAGTCACTTTATCCACGCTGTAAGAAAACACCACGTTACTCCAGCGGATTGGTTTTCCTTCCGACGAGAGCCACGACCTACAGATATGCACGCACAGATCTCACGGACACACCACGCTCTCGTTTCAGGTTATAGTGGATGATCTGGGCAACAAGGCCGTCTACGAGTTCCCCATCGGCCGCTGGCTCGCCATCGATGAGGATGATGGGAAAATTCAGAGAGATGTGCTGGTTGGAGGGAGTCAACCCACCGGTAAACTCTTAACATTCAGTGTCACATCAGCTCGAAGCCAATCATGTTGAATACTGTCACACGAGTCGACACACTTTAGTGAATGCTTTAGTGAAGTTTCGTGGACAAGTTTAAAGGGACAGTTCACCCAAAAATGAAAATTCTGTCGTCATTTACTCCAAACCTGTATAAATGTCTTCACACAGGAAGAAATTGGGAAGAATGTCAGATCTCATCCACCATTTACTGCCATAGTAGGGAAAATAAACACTATGGGAGTCAACGGAGAGGCTCAGAGATGACGTGTTTTTGTAGGCTAACCTGGAAGTTAGCGCTGCAGTGATCCCTCGGTCGAAAGGCAACTTTCTCAAACTTTATTAAAAATGTGTTCCCTGGTAAGTAATTACTCCGTGAATGAATCCGCATCTATGTTTTAAGAGATTTGTGCCCCTGTTGGACACGTATATGACGTCTAACGTCACCGCCAAAGGAAGTAGTCACTTTTAGCAACTTGTTAGCAACCGCCGTTTTAAAGACACAATAAAGGTTTAAAAAATCACAAGTGGGTTATAACTGGTGTGCTTTATGTCATAGAATAAAACGTGAAAATATTTAGGGGTTTTGTTTACCACAGACCTTATTTCAGACGATTTACCAAAAAACTCTTTGGAGACTTTGGAGCCATGGAAGTCTTAAAATGCTAACTGGCTTCCGGGGTTTGCATACAAAAAGTAGGTCATCTCTGAGATTTGACAATCTTCCAGGTATTTTGTGTTCAGCAGAACAAAGAAATGTATACAGGATTGGAACAATCTGAAGGTGAGTAAATGATGAGAGAATTTTCATTTTTGGGTGAAGCCTCACTTGAACTTGGGTCTACATACTGAATGTGAATGACGGAACTAAACATCTTTTAATAGATGAGCACAGATATCAAATCATTTTTGTGTTTAATGACTTGATGAAAAGCACAGTCCAGAATCAGAGCGTGTGTTGTTTTGCAGGTATCGTGTATAACGTTCAGGTGGTGACCGGAAGCAACAGAGGTGCAGGAACCAACTCCAAAATCCACATGATCATGCACGGATCGAAAGGGATGAAGAACAGCGGCAAGATCTTTCTGGAAGGAGGAAAGTTTGAGCGAGGTCTCACGGACATCTTTAACGTAGAGATCGCGGCTCTGCTCAGTCCTCTCAGTCGGGTCACTATCGGTCATGATAACGGAGGGGTCAGTCCCGGCTGGTACTGTGAGAAGGTCTGTTCATCATCTCTTAAAGGGATACTGCACCAAAAAAAGAAGATTCTGTCATCATTTCCTCACCTTCGAGTTGTTCCAAATGTGTCTAAATGTCTTTGTTCTGATGAACACAGAGAAAGATATTTGGAAGAATGCTCATAACCAAACAGTTCTCGGACCCCATTGACTCCCACAGTAGAAAAAAACAATGGTACTGTTTGGTTATGAGCATTCTTCCAAATATCTTTCTCTGTGTTCATCAGAACAAAGACATTTATACACATTTGGAACAACTAGAAGATGAGAAACTGATGACAGAATTTTCATTTTTGGGTGAAGTGTCCCTTTAAGATGTTATATAAAGTATCTCAGTTTGTTGAAACATGCAAAAATGAATTACAGAAGAGGTTAAAGTGGTAAAACATTCTGATAATGTTTTAATAAATAGAGACATCTATGACTAATTTTACATCTGAAACATGAATCTCATCAGTCTAATAGTTTCTCATGAATGTACACATGATTTGTGGAAATAGCTCACAATGAAGCATGTGTGTTGCGTTACGAGGTTTTAAAGTGTTTGTGTTTTGTCGTGTCGTGAGTCAGGTGGTGATCTATTGTCCGTTCACTGGAATCGAGCAGACGTTTCCCTGTTCTAAATGGTTGGATGAGAATGAAGGTGATGGATTGATCGAGAGGGAGCTGTATGAAATGGTTTCTCTGAGACAGAAGAGACAGAAGAGTGAGTTTGTGAATGTGTGAGAGATTTCTGAGACGTGTGTAGTCGTTGGTGATGTTGAATGAATGTGAGACGCTCCGCAGAACATCCCTGGTCCCTCTGGATATGGACGTCAGATCTGGCCGGATCGGGAACCGACGCTTCTATCTTACTGCAGATTTACGGAGAAAAGGGAAAGTCGGACGAGATGAGACTGGACAACAAAACGGATAACTTCGAGCAGGGTCAGCTGGATAAATTCATAGTAAGATCTCCCATCACATCCCTTTCCTTTCGTTCTTCCATCGGTTTGTTTCTAACGCACACGGCGTGTTTCACAGATTGAATTGCCAGATATCGGGAAGCTGACCAAACTCAGGATCTGGCACGAGAAGAGGAATCCCTTCGCTGGCTGGCATTTAAGTCGAGTAAGACAAGCGTGTGATGACCGTTTCACAGCGTCAGATGTGTCAGTGTACTGACGGCTGATTTTCTTTCTCTCCGAAGATATCACTCATGAAAACATTAGCAAAAGAGATGTATAAATTCCCCTGCGAGCGCTGGCTGGACACAAATGAAGACGATAATGAGGTCGTGCGAGAGCTGCCGGCGACGGGAGACATGGTTCCTGAACCTCTTCCACGTACAAACACTTGAGCGTCGTGTTTAGATGTTTTGCCATCTGGTCATCTTTATTCATGTCAAGTGTCATTGTGTTGTTGTTGTTTGATCTTTCAGTCATAAAGTACCGTGTCGTAGTCTACACGGGGACTGTCAGCGGCAGCGGGACGGACGCCTCAGTTTTTCTCTGTCTGATCGGTGTCAACGGAGACACGGGCGACCGCACTTTAATCAACTGCAAGAACAACGTTAACAAGTTTGAGAAAGGCAACGTTAGTAGAATTTGTGTGCGGCTGTGACCTCTGGTGTGTCTGTGTTGTGTGTCAGACTCTTATCCTCTCTCTCTCTCTCTCTCTCTCTCCTCTTCAATTTAAGTGTGCGAAACTATGAAAAGAAAGATAATTATAGTAATAAAATATTTATAATAAAAAGGGATATAATAATACATCTCTCTCTCTCCTCAGGCGGATGAGTTCATCGTGGAGGCCGTGTTCATCGGGACGGTGCGGCGGGTCCGGATCGGTCATGACGGCAGAGGTGGAGGCTGTGGTTGGTTTCTGGATAAAGTGGTCATCAGAGAGGAGGGACAGGCCGAGTCGCAGGCTGTAGAGTTCCCCTGTAACAGGTCACTGTCATAACACACAACATGCGTATAAAAGTCATTTCATCACATCCCTCAAAACAAGAAAACATCTTCCCATTTCTGTTGTTCTTCCTCTGTACAGATGGTTTGATCGTAATGAAGATGATGGACAGATTGTCCGTGAGTTGGTGCCATTCGCTGACGGCCAAAGATTATACAGTGAGCGTCCCATGTTCAAAACAACATCACATCAAATCACATACTGAGAGAGAGAAAGCAAAAGCTGTTGTTTTTCAGACGTCAGCTATCACATCGCCGTCAAGACAGGGAATGTCAGCGGAGGCAGTTCAGATTCTAAAGTCTTTGTAAAGTTATACGGCGAGAGAGGAGACACCAGCAGAATGATGCTGGTCGTTTCCGACAACAACCTGCGCAATTACTTTGAGACGGGACGTGTTGATATTTTCAGCGTGGACACCTGTGACATCGGCCAGGTGCGTGTGCTGCACGCTGCGTTTGTAAAGGGACGTGTGTGAAACTACAGAGAGGTCTTTCTGTTTTTCAGATCAGTCGCCTCATGATCGGTCACACCAACGAAGGGATGCGTGCCGGCTGGTTTCTGGACAGCGTTCAGATTATGGTGCCCAATCACGGCAGACATTAAATGTTCCCCAGTCACCGCTGGCTGTGCAGAGACGAGGCTGATGGCAAAACTGAAGTGGAGATCTATCCCAGTGAAATACTGGATGTGGAACAACGTGAGGACTTTTCTTTCACGTCACGTCAAACACGTGTGTGTGCGTGCGTGCGTGTTTTCATATGTTGTCTGTATCGTCCTCCAGTGATAAACTATGAGATTACGCTTGTGACGGGAGACGTCTGGGCCGGTGGCACCAATGCCAATGTTTTCATCCAGATATACGGAGATCAAGGAAAGACTGAAGTGCTCAGTCTGGGCAGCAGGTCCAACAACTTTGAAAGAGGTACAACAGATATTTTCAAGGTAATGCCGTCGTTTGACACGATCTCATGCACACACAGCGTTTCACACACCTCGCTGACTCCTGATCAATGGTCTCATGCCATCAGATGGAAGCCAAAGACGTGGGGAAGATCTTTAAGGTTCGTATCAGTCACAATGACACGGGTGTCGGCTCCGGCTGGTACCTGGACCGGGCGGAGATCAAGCGTCTGATCATGGCCTTGGTTCCTAAAGAAAAGAAGGAAGACAAGAAGAAAAAGAAGAAGAAGAAAAAAGAGGAAGATGAAGAGGAGGGCGGTGAGGAGGAGATGAGGGAGGTGGTGCAGACGTACGTGTTCCCGTGCGATCGCTGGCTGGCGTCTGATGAGGAGGAGAAAGAGATGGTGGTGGAACTTCTGCCGGAGGACAACGACGAGCTGGAGGGTGCCGAGCCTGTCAATCATGTCACGTGAATGCATGTAAATCCTGTATCTGGAGTGTTAACACAGCGGAATGTTTCCTTCTGTCTCTAGAGATCACGTATGAAGTGAGCGTCTTCACAGGAGACATGTACGGGGCCGGCACAGATGCCAAAGTCTTCATGAACATCTACGGTGAGAACGGAGACACAGGGGAACGGCCGCTGAAGAAGTCCAATCATCTGAATAAATTTGAGCGTGGACGAGTGAGTGTCATGTGATCTGACGGCTCGTGTTAGTCACCGCAGATGTCTTACTCCTCTCTTCATGTGAAACTCATACATGATTCAACACAATTTTATACATAGATTCATGTTTATATCAATGTAGAGCGAAAATGTACCTCTTCCTAAAACCACCTGTCATCACAATATCAAGTAGTAGTAAGTGATGACGTCACATGTCCGTCAGTATGAACCGTCATCATCTCTCTACAGACTGATGTCTGGTGTAAACCGGTTCTCTTACCTAACAGGAGGATGTTTTCACCATCACTGCTGTGGAACTGGGACCTCTGAAGAAACTGAGGATTCGTCATGACAACAGTCATCAGTCGGACTGGTACCTGGACCGAGTGGAAATCCTGGACACTAAAGACGACACCACGTCAGTTCTCTTCATTCTGATCTGTCCGTCCGCCCATGTCTGTCTATAAACCCTTTTTGTGAGTTTGTATCTGTGAGGTCCATGCTGTGTGTCAGATTGCTGTGAGGGTTTGTTGCTCGTGCAGGTATTATTTCCCCTGTAACCGCTGGCTGGCGGTGGATGAAGATGACGGTCAGATCGCCCGTGAGCTGGTTCCTGTGGATGAGGCTTTCATGAGGAAGGATGAAGATGAGGAGGAGTCAGGAGCCACGCTGGGTCTGGAGCAGAAGGGTGAGTGATGAAGAGTCCAGCAAACACACACACACACACACACACACACACACACACACAGCTTTGTATGATTTACCAATGATCCTTTCTGTTCTGTAGCCATGTCCACAACATACACGCTGAGGATCAAGACAGGAGATAAAAAACACGCCGGAACTGACTCAAATATCTTTGCCATTCTGTACGGGGAGAACGATGACACGGGTAAACACACACACACACACACACACACACACACATGTCTGGTTTATTATCTCCATGGGGACAGTCCATAGGCGTAATGTTTTTTATACTGTACAAACTGTATATTCTATCCCCTATCCCTAACCCAATCCCTAAACCTAAAGATCATAGAACACTTTTTGCATTTTTAGATTTGTAAAAAATATCGTTCTGTACAATTTATTAGCTTTTGTGCCCATGAGGACCTCAATTTTGGTCCCCACAGTGACATGAGTTGGTGTGCATTCAGGTTTAGGTCCCCACTGGGATATACAAACATGAACACACACACACACACACACTTACACACATATTTGCATTATGTGGTTTACGAGGACTCTCCATAGACGTAATGATTTTTATACCGAACAAACTGTATATTCTATTCCCTAAGCCCTACCCCTAACCCTAATATCACATAAAACCTTTGTCTTTTTTCTTTAAAAAAAATAATCATTTAGTATGTTTTTTAAGCATTTTAGTTTACAAGGACACAGGAAGTGTCCCCGTAAACCATGTTTACGTTGTTATACAGATGTCATTACACAGATTTGTGTCCTCATAAACCATGTATACAAGCACAGACAGACAGACACACACACACACACACACACATGTCTGAGACATCTGAAACACACACACGCGTGTGCTCTTCTTCACACTCCTCTTCATCTCCACAGGAATCATCAACCTGAAAGCTTCTAAATCTCACAAGAATAAGTTTGAGAAGGGAATGATCGATGAGTTTACGGTGGAGGCTGTGGATCTGGGAGATCTTCAGAAGTTGAGAATCGGACATGATAACACAGGTGTGTGTGTGATTTGTGATTGACAGGTGGAACTGAAGAGGGTTTTGTTCTGACAGGATTCAGTCGAGTGCATCTGAAAGCTGCTTGCTGACAGTCAGTGAGGCGTGTGGTGGTGTTGAGTGTCCTGGCTGGAGTCCGAACTTCAGCTGTAGATCCACATCTTCATGACTCACGATGTTCGTGTGTGTGTGTGTGTGTGTGTGTGTGTACAGGTGGATCATCCGGCTGGTTTCTGGACTGGGTGGAAATCGACGCTCCTTCACAGGGACAGAGGCTTCGCTTTCCGTGCGGCCGCTGGCTCGACTGTGGAGAAGATGATGGAGCGATCATCCGAGATCTGTATCCCGCAGACCTGCAGACTGAACTTTACACCCCGTGTAAGAGACAGAAGGCGCTCACCTGACATCTCTCACTCATGTGTGTTTATCTGAACACGTCTCTCTTATCTCTCAGTCGTTCCGTACGAGATAAAAACCTTCACCAGCGACGTGTTTGCGGCGGGGACGGACGCGGACGTCTTCATCGTTCTGTACGGTGAGAAGGGTCTGTGTACTCAACAGAAGTATCTGTGCGTCAACAAGAGAGAGCGCCGCATGTACTTTGAGCGAGAAGCGGAGGACATGTTCATCGTGGAGGTGAGAGTCCAGAAGCATCATTCTGGAGATGACGCTGAGCTCTCCGGTCTGACTCTTGTGTTTCTTTGGAGCTGGAAGATGTAGGAGACGTCTTGGAGAAGATTCGAATCGGACACGATAACAAAGGGACGAACCCCGGCTGGCATCTGGACAGAGTGGAAATAAGAAGACTTTTAAGAAAAGGAAAGGTGAGAAAGGAAATCATACAGACATCAATGCAGAAATCCTTTCAAAGTGAGCTCAGAACTATCAGACGTATCACAGACATTTTCATTTATTGATTTATAAAGCACAAACAAACACAACTAGTTTAAATTGAATGAAAATAAGTCAAACAATTTCAAGATCAATTTGATGATCATTTAAATGCAAGTTTAGAAAGTCTGTTGTCTTTTCCAGATGATTTTCACATGATGTTCACATCACCTCTATTAAAGGTCTGAGGTGTGTTAGTTTGGGCTGCGCAATATATCGAAATGATCAAAATATCGCAGATATGCATATCTTAATATTTTGCAATAATTGATTTATTAAAAAAATGCAAAAAGTTACGTATAGACCACTTTGGATGATGTAAACAACGCCGATTCGAAGCTGGTCCAAAAGAACTTCCTGTTTCAGTTATTTAAAGGTGCAGTTTGTAACAATTTTGCAGTAGAATATCCAAAAACCACTAGGCTAGTGTTATATATTTTGTTCAGATGAGTACTTACAATATCTCAAATGTGTCCAACGACTTGTAAATCGTGAGAAAATCTCCATTCTAAACAGTGACACGGGGCTGTGCAGTCATATCCGTGTCACCCTTTGTTACGCCTTTACTGACGTAGATACCACATGACAACAGAGTCGTGGACAAATGCAGAAGTGGTGTCTAACGTCTAGTAAGCCACTGGCTTGTTTCGAGCAGTCACTTAGTTACGGACCACAATTATTCACAACATTTATCAAACTTTACCTCATCCGCTAACATGACTTCTCCTTCCCGTCTGATTGATGGCCATCAGCGGTGGAGTTGAAGACAACAGATCCCATCATTCCACGCTCCCTCACAGCATCATCAAGCTAAGCCATTGTTGTTGTTTTGATCATGCGCCCTCTAGCGGCGGTTTTTACAAACTGTAGCTTTAACACTACACAATGGTTACACAAAATGCAAGTAACAGAACATTTTTAACCAAATCAAAATGTTACATGAATATCTTAAAGTTCCCATTATATATGTGGGATTTTTAAAAAAAGTATAAATAAAACTGCAAGCAGAAGTGCTTCTGGACCAGTGTTGACATCTTGTGAAGTGGTCTATAGTCTGTAAATTGTAGGTTGATGCAGATAGCAGAGAGACTTGTGTGGAATACGTTCAATAATCAGAAATCATGTCAAATATGTATGTTGGTTATATCATTTTCAGTTTTTAATACAGTATATATTTTACAAACTTGAACCATAAATCTATCGCACATAGCATTATTTAGCGAATGATGGTATATCACATTTTTCTTTAATATGGTGCAGCCCTATTGGTTACATATTGTTTTTCACTATCTTTTAAAACAATTGAAATTGATTTTACAAAAGAAATATCGAACATCGCATTATTTAGCATGCTATCGCACATCGCATTGTTCTTTAATATGGCATAGCCCTAGTGTTGTTGGTCATGTTTGAATGTTGTGAATAAGGGTTCAGAGACCACCATCTTCCCCTGCGAGTGCTGGCTGGCGAGGTCTGAGGATGATGGCGAGACGGTTCGAGAGCTGGTGCCCTCTGACATCATCACTGAGAAGCTCCTGCGAGACGGAACACTGAAACACAGCGAGATGGAGGTGGAGGACGCTCTGGAGAGTGAGTCTCGTCTCATTCATGACGACATCATCATTATTTACTGTAGAGATGAGTAACGCTGGATCTCTTCAGCCCACACGTATAAGGTGTCTGTCAGGACGGGCGACATGTACGGAGCGGGAAGTGATGCCAACGTGTTTCTCACCATCTACGGGGACCTGGGAGACACTGGCGAACGCAAACTCCGAAAATCTGAGAGCAGCAGCAACAAGTTTGAGAGAGGAGCGGTAAGTGTCACATCCTCAGTCGGTGCGGTGCGGTGGGTTTCATCATCATGTTGTGGAGTCTCGGTGTTGTGTGATGTCTTCTGTGTAGGTGGATAAGTTCAGCATTGAGGCGGTGGATCTCGGTCAGGTGTTTAAGATCAGAATCTGTCATGATAACTCGGGGCCGGGAGCGGACTGGTATCTGGATCAGGTGGAGGTGGTGGACGTGGAGACGGAGGAGGTTTACATGTTCCTGTGTGAACGCTGGCTCTCCAAAAAGAAAGAGGACAAGCGGATCGAGAGAACCTTCTTTGTCAAGGTGACGGAAGTCCGACACTTAAAAGCACTTTTTTGATTTACTCACCAAATCAAATCAAACAGTTTCTGTGTCGAACTGATGTTTAAAGATGTAAACGTCCGTCATATATGATCATGTCCTGTAATCATTTAGGGATATGAAGGTGACAGAAACCCCAACAACGTGAAGAAGACCACACAGAACTCTAAAGCCGGTCTGGACGGAAACATGAACAAGAAAAAGAAAAAGAAGAAAGCTGTAGTGGTGAACGAGGGTCCCAGTACGTTCACATGTTTGAATTGTGAGATCTGATGTCCTGATGTCTTCATCTTCGTGATGTTTGGTCCGGTGTGTGTTTTGTGCAGTGATACCGTACCACTTCACAGTGTCCACAGGAGACGATCGGGACGCCAGCACCTCCAGTCGCGTTTACGTCATCGTCATGGGACTCAACGAGCTGGAGACCGAGCGACTGTGGCTGGATCTGCCCCACGACAAGAAATGTTTCGCTGCCGGCGGGATGGAACATTTCGTCTGTTATGGCTTAGATGTGGGAGAAATCAAGAGAGTTGAGGTGACACCGTATTCATAAAGAAATCAAACCATACACAGGCAGAAAACGACTGACATCATGTGTTGTTCTCTTGTCAGTTGGGTCATAATGGAGCGACTCCAGAGAGCTGCTGGCTGGTGGATGAGCTTTCTGTGGCCGTTCCCACTAAAGGCATTCAGTACAACTTCACATGCAAGTGCTGGTTAGCCAAAGACAGAGGAGACGGTCTGACGGCACGAGTCTTCAACATCCTCGACGCTACCACCATCAGCATCATACGAAAGGTGTGAACGCTTTCCCCGTCTCGCTGCACGTGAACCTCTGAGGTGCGCTGACAGAACGTTGTCATCTCTTTCTCTCAGGTGATTTATGAAGTGACTGTGGTCACAGGTGACACCCAGAACGCAGGTTCTGACACCAACATCTTTATAACTGTGTTCGGAGCCAACGGGAGCAGCGAGGAGATGCTTCTCTCCAAAAATGAGGACAGGTACCACTTGACCTTGACCACCCGTCCCGCTTTGCGTTGACCGCACAGTATTTTCACCCCTTGTCCCGCACGTCGCATATTGAGAGAATGTCTGTTGGTTTTCAGTTGTCACATTTAGAAACGCTTGTTTGTGCCAATGTTTACTTAACTATTTAACAGCGCTGTGTCAAAGCAGTCCGGTGCGCACCAGTGTCCAACGAGCTCATACAAACACAACTAAAGCCTGACTTTTACACAATGTGTGAGAAGACGGCAGTGATTTCAGTCATCTGTGACGTCTGTCAGTAGATCAGGTGGCGATCCTCTCATGTCAACTTGCCAGATAAAAACTCACTAAAACATCGTAAACTGTGTGGCCTTGAAACTGTGTTTAGCCTATAGGTTGTGCTTAGCGTATTAAAATAAAAAATCATGAAATGCATTATTTAACAATAATACATTTTAAAAGAGAAACTCGTTTTCATTATTTGTTTGTTCTTTATTCCTTTAGTTTAGTGTACAACATGATAACTCCGCATCTGATCTGTGCTCAAAATTTAAAGAGACAGTGAACCTTAAATTGAAATCGCCAATAAAATGGTTTTATGTTATATAACATTTTATCCATGCCTTAATTATGATGTAGTTGGAATGGACTAAATAACACATTATTTTTATAAGCTAAAAAATGATATCAAAATGTTTTCATTCCGTTCTAATATATCACAGTTTTGGGCTACTTTTAAATGGTGTCCCACACAAACGGGGTGGTGGTCATCAGCCATCATCATTCACTTAGAGCAACATATTGACAGTTTGCTTTATATACATGTAGAATTTCATTGAGAATGACTGTCAAGTTCCAGTTCAGTTAGAATTCAAATGTGAATTTAGAGAATTTGCATGAATTAACTCAGACTTTACAGAAAAAATAAAGTTTTAGTTTTCAGGGTGATAATGTAATAATGTATGTTTTTGTGTTCATTGCTGTGTTGAGTAAATTATTTCCTGACATTTGTTAAAGGAGTAGTTCACTTCAAAATCTGCTCCATAGACTTTCCATAGTAGGAATAAAAATGAATGGGGGCACATTTTGAAGTGAACTACTCCTTTCAAATAAAGCAATAAGCCCCCAGAAGCAGTGGGTTACAGTGCATTTTATAAACCCCCTTAGCTCGCGTTCACACTTGACTTCTTTTTTTTTTTTAGTAAAAAAAAATGCTGGCAGCGTTTGGTTACAAATAGCAGCTGAACGCCATGACTTCGGAGGCAGCGTCTGGGCACGAAGGCAGCCCAGAGAAACAGAAGTCTATTTGAATTACAAACAGAGAGCGTCTTTGCAATAACTAATCACATATTTAAACACTACATTACTAATTTCTCGATAGAAATGCAATCAGAAGTTGTTGAAAGTGAAAATTTAACTTTCATTTATACAAAAACTATCCTCCAACGGGCGTTTTGGCCGTCATTTTTTTATTCGAGCTTGAGCCTTCTCGACCAATCACATTCCTCCCAACTTTTTCCAACCTCAAAAGACGCCCTGAGCTGCAGAAAAAGACGCTGGTGCTGGCGTTTAAAAAAGCGCTCAGGACGTTTTGTGAAAACACGGTTTACTCCATAGGATTATAATTTAAAACCGACGCTAGCAGCTACAAAAAAGAAGTCGAGTCTGAACACGGCCTTAGCTGTTATAAAATGCACTGTAACCCACTGTAAAACGGTTACTTCATATGCATAGCAAGGTTTCATAAAATAAAGTAAATAAAATGATATTTAGGCTGTAATGTGGTCAGCCGTTATAAATCGGGGTATTTTATAACGGCTTAGAACTCGGCTCAGCCAATCAGAATCAAGCACCAGAACTGACCGTTTTATCATCTCAGTGTTGTGTTTTCTCTCATTCGATCATGTGCAGGTTTGAACGAGGACAAGAGGACACGTTTAACCTAGAGATCGATGACATCGCTCCCCTGAAGAAACTGCGTGTCCGCATCGACGGAACAGGAAGTCGTCCTGATTGGTTCCTCGATAAGGTGAGTGTGTGGATCTGAGCCCATGAAACAGCACTTCAGTTGATCAGTTTATCATTGAGTGTAAGACTGGTTTATGATGTCACGTGACTCAGATGATCATGAGGAACTTGAGCACAGAAGAGATTTGTGTGTTCACCTATGAGAACTGGCTCTCCAAAACCAAAGGACCCAAGAGGACCAAAGTGTGTGAGCTCCCCGCTGTGGTGGATGATGAAGAGATGGTGGAGAACACCACATACACCATTCAGGTCAAAACCAGTGACGCTGCTGGTAAGTCAAACATGAGCCATACAAACTGAAAATACATTCAGATGATTTTATTTCTGTGTAAAGCGCTTTGAGATGCAACTTTGAAAGGCGCTTTAGAAAATAATTATGATTATTATTGACATAAAAAAAACATTCACCTCTTGACATACAGTAAGAGCACAGCGCAGAGTTGAATTTGAGATTTGTTGTGTATATATTTAGACTCGTGTGGGAGAAACTAAAGTCTGGGTTTCTTCTCTCTTTGGTCTCATTGAGTTGTCGGTGTGCTGTGTGGTTTTTTGCAGGCGCTGGGACAGATGCGAATGTGTTTCTGATGGTGTTTGGAGAAAACGGTGACACAGGGACTTTGGCGCTGAAAGAGAGCAGCAACAGAAATAAATTTGAACGCAAACAGGTGGATGTTTTCCGCTTTCTGGATGTTTTCAGTCTGGGAGAGCTGTCAAAGGTCCGGGTGTGGCATGACAATAAAGGTGAACGCATAAGATCATGTCATTCAACGTTGTGCAGTGATCGTGACTTCTGTCATGTTTGATTCGATCCCACATCCCGTGATGGAAATGAAAGAAATGAGCTGAACATTCACGCTTCACATAAAAAATGAAAACTGAATTTGAAAGATCAAAAATTTGTACGAAGGATCATTACAGTACATAGACACAATAAATCTTGATGTTTGTTTGAGGATCTGTGTCGTTTGTGTCATCAGGTCCTGCTCCCGGATGGCACCTGGAATACATCGATGTGAAAGATGAGCTGCTGAATGAAACGTTCCGCTTCCCGTGTGACCGATGGCTGGCCAAAAACGAAGACGACGGTCAGATCATGAGAGAACTGGCATGTGCCAACAATGACTCTCTGGATCTCAGTGACAAGATCAGTAAGACGCCATCACCTCCTTTTCATTGAGCTCCTCAGTGATGAATGTGAATATTGAAAACTTCTGCTGTGACCCTTTCAGAATATGAAATCGAAACCGCAACAGCCAACTCTGAAGACGCAGAGACTAAAGAAAACGCCTGGATCGTGCTGGAGGGCAAAAAAGGCCGTTCGAAAGAGTTCATGATGGAAAACCCAAAGAAGAAGAGATTTTTACGGTACGTAGAGCGACGACTTTGCACTGTTAAACAGAAAGACGTTCAAGCAAAGACAATAGCTGTGTGTAAAAATAGGGACGTAACGATATCAGACTCTCACGGTACGATAATACCTCGCCCTTCGTGCTTGCGGTACGGTATTTTACAAGACAAATGAAGACTTGGAAAAAGGTGCCATACGTGTTTAATAAACAATCATGATGTACAAATGAACCATGTCATATCCTGTCCTCTTTTCTTGATCCTCTAATCATAACTGTTGCTTTGAGGTATGAGGTACAGTATGACATGGGTCAAATGACTTTGAACTCACTATTATAAAATAAAAAACGGCACCAGCTGGACCTTGACAGAGGTAATATCTATTATATTGCTGAACATTCCCTATGTTAAAGACCTATCGTTTCATACAGTCATGTGACCACCATAATATTGAGACAATTTACCTTATCGATGATATCCCTAGTAAAAACCGTTTCCTCAAATCTATATGAAAGCTGATGTCATGTGACTTGTGTCTGTTTCAGCGGTGCCACTGATTCATTTGAGTTTTCCTCTAAAAATCTGGGAGATATTGTTGGTATCTGTTTGGGTCACATATCGAAAGAGAAGAAAGTGAAGAGCGAATCTTTCTGGCACGTGCAGGAGGTGCTGATAACAGAAAAAGAGCTGGGAAACAAGTGAGTTTCATTCCCCGTGTGCGTACGTGAAATCTCATCACGAACACATCAGACGCTCGTTCTCTCTCTCTCTCCACAGATATTATTTCACCTGTGACGCTCGCATTCCGCTGGCAGCCAAGAAAGACCAGTTCATGACTTTTGAGTGCACCAAATCCGTGGAGAGTTTTGCTAGCAAAGTCCGCAGTCTGGTTCCTGTGAAATATGAAATCATCATCGTCACCGGCGACAATAAAGAGGCGGGGACCGACACCAACGTCTTCATCACAATCTACGGCGTCAACGGAGACTCGGGGAAGCGACCGCTGAAGCAGAAGTTCAGAAACCTGTTTGAGAGAGGACGCACGGACCGCTTCTTACTGGAGATGCTGGATTTAGGTGAACTGTTGCGGATCAAAGTGGAGCACGACAACAGCGGCCCGTCTCCCGGCTGGTTTCTGGAGTGTGTGGAGATCACAAACACTGCCAACTGGGTGACGACCATCTTCATTTGTGGAAAGTGGTTAGACCAAAACAAAGCCGACGGACAGATCCACAGAGTGCTGTATCCCAAGTATTAAACATGAGCGCTAAACAACTCAAACACACATCAACAACACCTATTTGTACTTTTTTTAACGAAATTTTAATAAACCTCCTTTGTGATGAGATTAACGTTTTATTTTGAAACGGTTTGAACACTTTCAGTAGCCGTCACAAATCATGTCATATACGTGCTCTCAATGCAGACGACATCAGGCTCTTTTTGTTTTAAAGCATTTTCAACATTTTATTTGGAAAAAAAACACATACAAAAAGGGTCATAAACAAGACAAGAAATTAAAAAAGAAAAATTTGGGTTAAGCTATGCAACTTTTTGCATCGTCATTAGTAATAAATACAGTACAAAATCCACCAAAAGTGAATCTAAGATTTTCTTTTTTTACGCAATATACACTTATCTATCATACATTATAATCACCAAGCTATTGCTTAAATATTGTCAATACATATTTTTCTACTTGAGCTATAAAATATTCATGTCAGAAAACATTGCGCAGTAACGGCACACAGCAGGATCATCGTCCTCTTCACTGGCAGGTTATTTCACGTGTTTTTTGTTATGCTTTGTTTTGTTTTCTTGTCAGCAGCAGAAGAACATCAGATATATAACATATGTACTCATTCTCATACGCATATTAAAACCTGAGAAAGACATGCATTACAGAACTTGTGCTTTAGGATCATCTAGGGTTCAGTCTGTTAGCGTTAGACACATAATAATACTATTGCTTATGTCAAATCTGCTGGAGAAATCAATCGATCAAATCAAAACCACTTCAAGGCTACACAGGCTAGAGACACAAATCAGAAAAAAATATAAAGCCATTATTCCCCCCACACACACACTGTTCTGGTACGACTCTCGTGTGTCGTATTAGGTTGCACACTAGAACTAGGACGTCACATTTCAGTGATGTATTCAGTTTTCCACAACACTCTATTGGCAGAACAAAACTTTGGGGGTTTCAAAGCTAAATTACGTGTGAAAATGTGACATCATAAGAAAGAAAGAGTTTGGTTCCAAAATGAGATAGCTCCGTTTTTAAACTTTTTCAAAAATCATGTTTTTATTACGTTACCGTGTTTTTGTTGTGTTTTATTGTGTGTGTTAGCTGTATTTTTTGAGTTATTATGGCTTAAAGGGTAACTCCGCCCAAACATGAAAATTCTGCAATTAATTACTCACCCTCAAGTAGTTTAACATCTGTATGACCTCCATTTTTCCCAAAAGCGCAAATTAAGGTGCACACGAGCCACATGACAGTGCATCCAATGTCAGCATCACTCAACGCATGCGCGTTCTGACCACGCAGGCTCTACGTCAGAACGCGCATGCGTCGAGCGATGCCGACACCGGAACGTTAGTTTTGTTTGTTTGCGCACAAAAAATATCCTCGTCGCAGTATATTAATTAATTAATACTGAACAACCGGAGTCGCGTGGACTATTTTACCATGTCTTTAGGCACTTTCAGCGCTTTGAAGATTGGTTGCGTTGCCATCTATAGAGGAGTCAGAAAGCTTCCAAAACTACCTTAATTTGCGTTTTGGGGAAAAATAGGCTACTTGAGGGAGCGTAATTAATGGCAGAATTTTCATTTTTGGCCGGAGTTACCCTTTAAATCAAAACAAAGCAACTACAATTTGATTGAAATTAATTGGAATGCACAATAAAAAAACATGATTTTTGACTTTTTTTTTAAACGGACTTATCTCGTTTTGGAACCAAACTCTTGAAATATACTATATTGTACCACAATACTAGCTGTACGAATGCATTCAGACGTTTTAAAGCCCCTCTTATAAAGAACCAACACAAAAAGAAGAAAAAGAAACCCAACGGGCTTCTCTAACGGGAAAATCAAAGAATCGTCATCAAACTCGAGCGCAGTGCACAGAGAGCTGGCCGACACCGAATTCGAACGCTAAACTATAAATTAAAGCCCAAAGAGTACAAGACAAGCAGCTTTAATCACAGCTAAACTCACTCGTCATCACTATTAGAAAACACACACAGATTCACCAGCTGTTGAAATGACGACAACAGTGACGCATGTGTGCGGAGAAACATGCAAAACTATTCCAGTCCGTATGAACGAGCTCACAGCTGAACGACTCGATGAAATTGCATGAATGGAATGTAACCAAAAACTACAGCACCACATACGAACACATTTCAGCACGCCCTTGGGTTTTATTTCGCTTGTTTTGACACTTGTACGACCGCATGCAAAGCACTCCCATTAAAGTATTACAGCACGATGAGGTATTTATACACACACACACACGCTTTTCTTACGTAAATAAATAAATCGATTACATTGCGATACTAGTTGAGAACTTAAAACGCGCACCCAGAGCAGGTAAAGTTAGTCATAAATTATGATTGTTAAATACTTAAGGCATTTGGACGCACGATCTCGTGTGTAAACTACGCAACGAAAAAAGCAGAAACGCGCATCATCATCATCACCACCACCACAATTTACCATTATTATAATCATTATTATTATTATTAGACGCACAATGCGAAATCCAAAAACGACGTCGTCATATCGTCGAAACAACAACGTCTGCTGAAATGCTACGGTTAACAACAGTTACGTCACGTACATTAAAAGTGGTCAGTCAGGGTGAAGCGTAACGGAAACGTCAACGAAATCACACCACGTGCTGTCACAACGGATCCGTTCCCTCGTTTTATTTGGATGGAGTGCACTGTACACAAGGAAACCGGGTGCAAAAGCAAGAAACGTGAAAGAATCGCGCGACGTTAAGACGACAATAAATATTTTCTTCCAGCATTGAAGCTACTTGTGTTGTGTACACACAGCTCGGCCACCGTAAGCGACAAAGAGAACGACCGCGAACGGCGTAGAAAAAAATCAATGTTTGGTTTCTAGAAAACGAATGGCTTTACTCCCTTGTGTCCTCTAGAAATGGCAGCGCGCGCGCGAACGGACTTCATGCACGGTATGACGAGCGAGCGAAACCACACACGTCACGAGACTCACGGAGACGGTTATAAACGTGTGCTTGTGCTACTACAGGCATCGCGGTAACATGTTTCACTCGCGTTAAGAACACAGTGAGTGTCTTCAGGATTAGTAGAATCTCTCGCGGGAGACGTCCTCCTCATGCATTAATTCCCACAATCCTCCACGTTTGTAAGCGAGCACAAAATACAGACGGGTCACAGTTCATGTCTATGGCAAGCCTGCTCTTACTGGTACACCACACCAATGACTCAAGCATCATCACCTGTGATGAATACAACACACACGCGTGTAAGTCATGACTCTCGCCTACTATATTGGTTTATGCTGCAATGCTTCGTTCGTGACCCACTGAAAATGGTGGGTGGTTCTGAGGAGAGCGTCTCGTGTGACTCGATGAAATCTTCTCCGCGTGCTTCTGCGTTCCTCCCTGTTCTACATCGTGGGTTGGCTCAGAAGGCAAAGGTCAGAGGTGAGAGGTGATAGAGACGACACATTTGGCAAAGTACCCACGGAGAAAGACGACAGGACTTGAGATGTTAGTGCTACGCGAGACATCAGCTGTCGGGGGACAGCTGCGTCTCAATGTCTACCCTGCAGATGGGACACTTCTTATTGGTGGCCAGCCACTGGTCAACACACGCCTGATGGAAGAGATGCATGCAGGGTAACCTCCTGAGAACACGAGAAGAACACGTCAGGATGAGCAGCCGGCGCTGAAGAATGTTCACGTGTCGTGTGTGTGCGTGTTTACTGTACCTCACATCTTCTCCGTCTTCAAGCATTGAGAGGCAAATCGTGCATTTTTCATCCGTGTCCAGTTCTTCCTCGTCCATCCCGATCTTCAGCTCCAGAGGTCTTCTCTACACGCCACAACATGACAAACACATTCAGCTTGAGCACTCCAGAATCACACGAAACGCTTCTTCTCTGTCGGGGGAGACGTGATTTTACCTTCTTATATTTGTGAGGAAACGTGAATCTCTCGATGGTGCTCTGCAGGGCTCCTCTGTTCACGTTCCCCAGTCTGTCCTCCAACTGCAGAAGCTCCTGCAATCCAAACACAATCTCCATTAAAAACACACACGAGTCAAGTCCACCTTTCTCGAGTCCGAGACCGAGTCCAAATGAGGCGGTCCAGACAGACAGAAAAAAGAATCCTCTTCAAGACCACTTACTTTATTTGTAATGATCATAAAGCGAATCAGATTAGTCATTTTATTTACTTTAGGTAAAGCAATTTCACCAAAGTCACATGAAGCCGAAGTGCCACTTCAGATTTTCAGTCTTTTTATTGTAGTGTGACGATCACATTCTGGGCTGCTCATGGAACATGTGCCCACTCTCAGCTTGTTGACTTGTCAGCGATAACATCACTTTTGCCCCCGCAATTAATGTTGAAATTGTGATCAGTATTTTCTTTAGTTGGGTTCTTGATTCTTGTGTTTTAACCTTAGGTTTTCATTGTCTGTTATAACTGTGCTAAAATACAGTTGTTGAGGCGCAGTATCACAGTAACAGTTTAATATGGCACAGTATCTTAGCGTTGTGAACCAGAACACTCAAATCAGTCATTTAGTATCATTTATCATCTATTTTTACAGCTTGACACCCATCACTAAAAGTAACCTACTCCAAGAGGAAAGAGAATTAACTTAATGAAAGTCAAGAGTCCAACTAAAGCAAACATACAGTAAATGCTTCATCAATGGTTTTGTTTGGAAGGAGAAAATATCATCGGACTAGAACATTTGGCGAGTCCAATGACCGAGGCCGAGTGCACAAGTCCGCGACTACAGAAAAACGTCGCGAGTCCGGACTCAAGTACTACAGATCACGCGTGTCAGCTGACGTACCTCATAACTCTCCCGTACGGCAGACGCGTGTCGAGACGGACTGAGTCCCTGCAGAGCCAGCAGGTGTAACTGAGGATACGGGTAGTTTCTGATCTCATGGACGACCTGCGCACGACATCAGGTTAACACACTCACAATGACAGACGGACACTCAAAACCTTCTGATTCACGAAGACAAACTGACCACTTGTGCTGTGGTTGTGTTTCTGGGGAAGTGATGGAGTCGTGGAGACGTCAGGTAATGCTGGTAATGTTGTGAGAGAGGGGGAATGTGATACTGCGGGAGAGCCGGATCCACACTCAGATCCCTGAACACAAACACACATCATCATCATCATCAGACAGACACAGTGAATGTTCTTATCGAGGAGAAGAGACACACCAGTCTGTTCCTTCAGCCAGATAACGCTGAGGCTGCTGTGGAAGGCCTGCGGGTGGAGGAACGTGAAGGGACGGGGGGTAATCGTACGGCGGTCGCAGCGTCTGCGGGTGGTGCAGGGCTCTGTCTTGAGCGTGTCTGCCACACAAATAGAACAAACATCAGATTATAAATAATAAAAAAAGCTTGTGAGAGCAGAATTCATTCATGGAGAGATGTCAAACACATGTCTGTACTCAAGACAGCGCCCTGTATTTTTCAAATATAAAATGTATACTTTTAAAGAAGTAGTATACTTCAAATAATGTATTAAACGGATACTTCACCCAAAAATGAAAATGCTGTCATCATTTACTCACCCTCAGATTGTTCCAAACCTGTATACATTTATTTGTTCTTCTAAACACACAGGAAGATATTTGTAAGAATGTCAGTAAGCAAACAGTTCTCATTCCCCATTTACTGCCATAGCAGAGAAAATAAAAACTACGACTGTAAATGGCTTATGAGATCTGTTTGGTTACTGGCATTCCTCCAAAAACCTTCCTTTGTGTTTAGCAGAACAAAGACATTTATACAGGTTTGAAACTGATGGTGAGTAAACGATGACAGAATTTTCTAGGGCTGACAAAAATCATAATCACGGTTATTTAACACAGTTACTCATTCACTTTTAAAATAACAACGAAAAAAAACTTGGCTTTTAAACTGCAAATTCAACTGAAAAATAAATAGCCCTAGAACTATCCCTTTAATGGTAAACTCTAACACCGTATGCGAGTGGTGCGACAGGAAAAATCCCTTGTTCTTAAAGGGTTTGTCATGTCGCATCAGGCCGCGCCGCATCCAGTGTGGACAAAGTTTAAAATGCCGCATCCAGTGTAGACACGGTGTAAGTTCACTTAAAGGAAACTTACAAGTACACTTGCTGTATAAAAACTACTAAACTTATAGCTTACCAGTATACTTCAAAGTGTACTTTCATCTAAAAATCTACAAGTATTTAAGTAATAAGTATCAGTATACAAAGGCTATTATAGTTGACTAAAACTATAAAGATATTCCATAGTTGAAATACTACTAAACATTATTAATAAAACTATGAATTAAAGATAAAATAATGATTAGCCTAAATAATTATTATTTGGAGAAAACTAAATCTAGAAATGTTGCCTGAGCAATAAATTTAAATAAATTGAGGTACTAAAATTATTTACAAAAAATAAATACATAACAAAAACAGAAAAAAATAAATGAATATATGTATTAAATATATATATATATATAAACGAAATATTTAAATGACAAAAATACGCATCAAAAGTGCAAACATTAACTACAATTAATATGAAAAAGCAAAAGCCTAATCAAAATCCTGAAACTACAGTAAAAGTGAAAACGAAAGGAATCATGAAGTGATTATTGTGGGTGTGTTTTAATGTTTAGACACACATGATTCTGCACGTTCGAGTGTATGTTGTGGTTGTTTTGACCGTGTTCTGCAGAAGATCATGATGATGAACCTGGGCTGTGGAAGGATCCTCCTGTGTTGGGCCTCCAGGATCTGCTGTTGGATGAGGTATTGCTGGTGTAAAGCCTGAGGTAGGAAGGGAGGGCTCGGGATGTCCTGGAAAGGTGGTGCTGGTATGTGGCCGAGGGGCGGATGTAACGCGGCGGCGGGCGGCTGGTGAGCGGGCCCGAGGTGATGGCTGATCCCCGTCTGAGATTGTCCTGGATGAGGCATGGGGAATTCCACGGGGATCTGTGTCTGCGGGCCGACGTGGAAATGACGGCAGGAGGTAGCATGACTGTGCTGATGCCTGTTAAAATGAGATCCTGCAACAACAACAACCACATGACAGCAGAGGTTATAAGAGAACATCTTCTGTAAGGTCAGTGCCACGGGACATGTGTGTGTGTGTGTTTACAGTCAATGTGTAACATTACTCGTACCTCACGTGTGTTATTATGAAACAGATGAGGCATGTTCTTCTCCACACAAATCAGTTCAGGTTTTACATCCTGTTCGTACCGTAAATGTGGACATGAACGGCTCTGACCGACTGCTTCATTTAGCAAACATCGCTCAAAATCTAGTTGAGATTCCTTAAAATGTCATGTTTGTGATTAAATGTGTATTATGATGAGATGACATCATGTGTGTGTGTGTGTGTGTGTGTGTGTGTGTGAAGTGTATTGTTGTGTTGTGTTGTGTGAAGACAGTCCGTGTCTCCTCACCTCAACATCACTTTCAGTTTGTTTTACTGACAGCAGATGAAAACTGAAGAGATTCACAGCTGTCGTGCTGCTGATTCATCAACTCAAAACCACACGCGTGTCATGAAATAATGCTCTGGACACAACTCACGCATCATCAAGTGTGTTTGTCATGCATTTTTTTTTAAAGAAACTGCAAATCCAATGACATTTTTCCAGAACATCCATCTAATCTGAACTCAGACCTCTGTTAGGGGCTGTGTCCACCGAGGTGCATTTATGCGGCTGAAAACGCCTGCTGCAGGCGCAGCGTTCTGCCCAAAGTTGAGCATTTTTCAACTCTGGGCGCACGGTCGAACGCCCGGCGCTGATCGTGGGAAAAACGCATAGCACCAGCGCTGAGCACGCAAAAAAAGTCAACTGATGGCTTTTTTAAAAGCGCGGCGTTTCCGTTGAAAACAATTGAAAAACACGTCGGTGGACACGGCCCCTTATTCCTTCCAGAAGCAGCACGCATGTCACACGTGTTTTACTCTGATAGGTCACAATCATCATGTCTGTGGGATGAAAATGAAACCTTCAGTTTGTTGAAAGCCGTTTTGCACTCACAGCTACCATCAGCTGAAGAAATCCAAAAGAGTTTTGCTAGCGATAAAGAGCGCAGGACAGAAAACTACACCTGATATGAGAACATGAATCCAGCATTTTTGTGTTACTGAAATGTGTTTCTTTGTCAGTAGGACAAACATTTGAAAAATGTCTAGATTCAATCCACTGTAAATTGTTTCGGATTAGTAGATTTTCTAGAACAAAACTCTGTCAGTACAGAGGTGGAATGTTGACAGTATGTCTGTGAGGTGAAAGATTCACGTGTGACAGATGAGAGGGAGGACAGAGCAGTCTGTCCGTTTGTTGAAGAAATCATTTCAGCTTTTCATCATTCGTTCAATGAAAATATCGCCGCTCTGATTCTGGCATTAGTACCGTAGAAAAACAGCGAGTTGAATAAATGAATGAAGTGAAGAGCAAATCATTGATAATCCTCACACAAGGCCGCTGCTAAACATATCTGTGTCGGTTAGAAGATGAAATGAGTAGACACACCTTGACACGCCACAGAAAAAGGCCACGCATACATTGAATCCGGATCATTTACTCTGAGGTGACTTGAAAGTGCAGCTGCACGTGTCCCACAGAACGCCATTCAAACGTTTTATCAAAGTCTCGGCAGCGCACTTTCAAGTGCCTCAGTGACGGGCGTAAATGACCACAGATCAACTAACGGAGGTCTCGTGATGGAGAAGCGTGGAAATCAAACCATCTTTGTCACAGCAGAGGAGGGGGGAGAGACAATAAATGATAATCAGCAAGAAGCACACTGGAGGTTAGGAAAAATACTATCATCTTTATTGAAAAATATTAGTATACGTGGATCGGTGTCATAATAAGTCCATGCAACAAATAAAAACAACATTGATCAATAGATAGCAAGGCCCACCATGCTCAGTACAGGGTTAACAGAACAAAAGCCACATCCAATGAGCAGATGCATCGGCTACAGCACACATTACAGTACAGCAGGGTACATGTTTACTACAGAAAGATTACATTGGACTCTATTCAATGTAGAATCGTTACAAAATAAGAGCATAATAATATGAATCATGCACTGAAGTCTATTACCAGAACAAAAGGTAGAGAAAGCACAACCAAACAATAGACATTTGAGCTCTAGTAGAGTATTTCATATAATGGCAGTGCAGGAGATCATTATAAAACATCCCTGCCAAATGGATGGCATTTTGGTTGCAAAATCCTCGCTTTCATTCGTGATCAGCAGCTTCCGCCGAACAATAAAGCCAATTGAAAAAGTTGCCGTTTGTCTGTTGTTTTCTTGTTTTTTCTCTCAAATAATGGATGATCGTGTAAAGGGCAGAGGTAATGAATGAAGAAGCACAGTTATGCAGGTGGGTGACACCTAAAGGTTTTCAATACACAGGGAGACGGACGGTGATTATTATTCAAGCACAAAATGCATCCATTTCACAGGAATTTACATACGTGTTGTTGACTACCAAAGCTGGATGGCACATACATGAGTCACTTTACTACAGCTACTGATGTGGGTTATAACAACACTACAGCACATAGATTAGACAGTCTGAATGTGTTAGGCTCTCTGTGTTTGAATGTGTTTGGTCTCAGGTGAGCTGAGCAGATCTGAGATGTTGTGTCGTCTTCTGATGGAAAGAGGAAATGAGGGATCAGAACACAGATGATCATTAAAACACAATGATCTGATAATGCAGTATGTAGATTCAGCCTCCATAGACTATGAAACAGGAGAAAAGAACAGAAATAAAGCACATGAAATCAAAGGCGGAAGATCAGAAACAGAAATAAAAAAAAGCTTCATGAGATCAGTGATGGAGAAAAACCAACGGCCAGCCACACTCGTGTCAATAATAATAATAATAATAATAATAAAAACAACACATCGGTGTAAATGTGAATCATGACGGTGTACGTCACCGTTATTTTACATCACTCCAGCTGACGTACGGCAGATTAAAAACACGCTTTTTACACGTTATTTGCTGATATGACGTTAGCGCTGGTGGTTGTGTGTCGGTTGCTGTCCGTTAATCTCAGGCCCGAATTAGCATCGTAAGCATACTGAGGTAAATGCTAACCTGACAAATAAAACCTCAAATCGGATTACGCTCAAATATACGATATCATGAATCGTTATCGTATAGAAAATACCAATCTTTTCAAAACAACGACAATAAATTGACGTTTAATGTATTGTATGGTTAACGTTAAATGGGAAGCAGAAAGCGCCGTTCAGTCGGCTAACAGATCACCACAGATCAGAATCAAACCTCAGACACGCTAATTAAACATCAAGTGGTCGCATTTCCAACGATTAATTTCTCATTTTGGACTGGTGGCGGTAAATAAAACAGTCATGGGTTTTAATAAACACGCGTGAAACAAGCAAAGGCCCTCAGATGTGAAATAACGTGTTATAAATACCTCTGTTTCTCACTGAGCCGAAGACGGGAAGAACCAAATATCCAACGTGAACTAACACCATCCTTCAGATCCTCTCTTTAACGAATTTAGAATATAAACGGGGGGGTAAATATCGTACATTCAGCGGGCTCATATGCAGTCAGTAACCGCGAGGACAAAGAGGAGCGATACTGATGCTCGATTCACACGCTCTCCTGAATCGGTTCATCGCATGATTCGCTCGAACCGGGTGACGTGTTGGAACCGCGAACAACGTGTAACAACATATAACATTTACCATACCCCGTGCAATGTAATCGAATGTATTAAAACACAAGAATACACATAAGAATTGAACGAATCGTTCATCCCGACACCAAAAAGAAACGCAAATGCCTCTCTGAAGCTACTTGTCCGAACGAACCGAGTCATTGTAATGAACGAGACTCCATGTAAAGCAGCAGACTGCTGTAATGTCCTCTGTCCACCAGAGGCGCTCTCACATCACACTCATTCAATTTAACAGTTTTTCGTTGTTGAACAGCATTTTTACAAACAGCAGAACAAACAATAGAGATTTAAAAATGCTTATTTATTGTTGGCTGTACAGCTCTGGTGCATTTACATTCAAATTAATTTACGGTACATCATAATCATTGAACCACAAAACGACACTTGTGCTGCTCCACATTTCTTACATATAAAGTTACATACATTATACATAACTGTATAAAACATGTTGTATTGAGGCTATACTTTTACTACATTTGGTCTCACTATTTACACTAAAACAACAACAAAGGACCTGACTTAAAAATACACAAAATACATTTTATTTCCAAACAATTAAGTCTTGTTTTATAAAAAACACTCTATGAATTATTGTAATCTAGGCCTCTACATTGTATAGCATGTGTTGTTATGTTTTTAAAAAGCACTAAGCTCTAGGCATTGTCTACAAACAGTAAGGTTTGTAAACTAACTGTACTGTTTGGCATGTTGACAAAATGTTTATTTGCTCTCCTACTTGTAAGTCGCTTTGGATAAAAGCGTCTGCCAAATGAATAAATGTAAATGTAGGCATTGTTTACAGAACAAAGAAAGTACAACAGCTAATGGGCAACGTTAGAACGTTATTGCGTTTAAGTGTTTATTTCATCCCTTACAGAAAACATCCCTAGGTACGGTCTCTACACCACCAAGGTGTTGTTCTGGCTTTTGTGGAAACTAGTAACTTTGTATTAGCACCTGTTGTATTATTGCTCCTGTATGACATATCGCTTATTCCTCCCTGAACTCTCTGTGAGTCGCTTTGGATAAAAGTGTCTGCTAAATGACTAAATGTAAATCCGCATGGTTTCATTATAGTAAAAGTGTAGTAACCATGTTTTTTTGGTGTATTGATTACCTTTTGTATATCCACAGTTTTACTACCAAAACTATGGGGGACTGTGGCAAATCAATGGTAAATTGTGGTTACAATGGTGTAACTATAGTAACCATGTTTTTTGGTTTTATTTCTAGTAAAACCATGGTTAATTTTGGTCAGGGATATACAGTACCTGTGCAGATGTCATTAACAGTGACTGATCTGATCAGTGTCGTTCTTCAGAAGCAGAAGGGTTGGCAGTAATACTGATCTGGAACTCCATTCATATACTGTACAGTATGTATGTCACTGAGAAGTGCCGTAGTTGTTTGTCAGATCAGAGTTCTCATGAAGGCTTGTGTGAGACAGATCCTCACTCTGATCAGACTTTGACTGAGTGTTCTCATACAGATCTGACACATAAAACACCTGCGGTCAGTCAGACAGAGAGAGAAAGATTGATTATAAACACGTGAAATCATTACTGAACGATAATAATGTCACGTTCATCAGATGACGTACAGTAAATAAAGCCACGATGACACCCTGCACGAGACCGGTGAGAACGTCACTCCAGTGGTGTTTATAATCAGAGACGCGTGACAGACCCACGTACAGAGACGTAGAGATGAAGAAGAACTGAAGAGTCGGACGCACCAGCCGAGACCACCGGGCCGTCATTCTAGACTGAAGATACAGCTTTACAGAGACAAAACAATATTCACACGTATTAACAGCACACCCGAGAAACATTTCCACCATAAACTCTCCTTTGAAAAAACACTTACGGCGAGAAACAGCATACAGTACATAGAAAATGACGAGTGTCCAGAATAAAAGGACAGCCTGTAAAAAAAGAATGAATAACACGAGTGATTCAAAACCCACACATGTCTCTCTAGCGGTGCTCTTTTAGCAAATGAAAAGTGTCCCGTTTGCAATATTTGAGAGAAGGCAGTGGTCACCTGGCCTCCCTGCTGATCCTCGGGTCTCCTGTACACGTGATGTTCTCAATATAACCAGATGTACAGTCAATGAGACTCCAGTCCGGTTTACACACCGTCAGAAAATGTGGTCGCAGTCGGCCGACGGAGTATTTGGCGATGTCAGTCAGCGACTGGCTTAACGCTGCTCCAAACACGAATGATCCCACGCTCTTATACACACACGCTACATACTCATGATGACTGAAAGATGCTCGGGAGCGCACATACACAGAGAAACACTCGCCGAAGATGATCTGTGGACAACACAAACGTCTGTTGTATTCAAACATCATCTATAGAATCAACCACGCGTGTGTTTACTGTAAGTCACTTTATTAAAAGTGATATGTATTTTAGGTTCTGTTTGTGTCTACAGTCAGTGAGAGAGAAGCTGAATCTATGAGTGCAGAAGGACACTGACTGTAAAGAGTGTGAATGGAATCATTATTCCCATCAGTAACTGGTAAGATATGGTGTCTTCTTTAAAAGGATATTTGATGCTGGAATCGCTGCAAAAAAATCCTCTCTTGAACGGTTTGTGCTGAATATTCAGGACT
Source organism: Triplophysa rosa (assembly GCF_024868665.1). NCBI lineage: Eukaryota > Metazoa > Chordata > Actinopteri > Cypriniformes > Nemacheilidae > Triplophysa > Triplophysa rosa. The sequence continues at coordinate 23,254,712 of NC_079906.1, forward strand.
GCAAATGGAAGTCCAGCTGAAAGAAAAACAAACACAATGATTTATCATGAGCCGTGTTTTAGTTTCAAGTGTTACGAGGCATAAGGCAAGAGCTAAAGCACATTTAATTCTTTTATTTCCTCCATTGAGATCAAGACGACAGCACATAAAGAATGACAACATATCAACATTACCAATACAGAAAGATTTACGAAAGAACATTGTTTTGTTTTGTAGAAGGGCAAAAAACACACAAAACACAATAGGAGTTTCATCCAAAATGCCACAATGCCTAAATAAGGCGTCTCTATTTAACTCAATTTGTGGACAATACAACAGACCGACTTCATTATTCTGCCACTGAAACTGAATGGATTGACATCGAGTCATTTCATTAGCCATAAACATTCTAGACATTTCTCTTCATGTGTAATGATACACAGAGCAGACAGAGGCTTTAGTATCTGTCATATATAACATCCGGTCACTGTTATATCAATATATCAGAATATACTGTAAACTCTCTTTCTACACCACAAATATACAGCATTTCGATATGTGGATGATGCTCTTTCTTACCTATGAAAACAAAAATATAATTTCTGCTTTGATTTCTGCGTTAAACCTTAGAGCAGGTCTTTAACTTTGGATTATAGCATCACTTGTGTTGTGAATGATAGTTGTGTTTATATACAGTATCACTTTGGACAAATACATCTCCTTAATGAATTCATGTGTATGTAATATGTGAGGTATCTCAAAATGTGCGGTTTGAGTTCTTGTCTTTGTATCCCACCATAAAATACTATAGTATGTTAGCATTTACTAGAGTAAACTGTGTTTTTGAACTATTTACTATAGTAAACACTATACACTAATAGCACATACATAATGACAATTATAACAACTATAACACATAGTCCTATTATGCGAACGGACTAATATGATACATACTATAATTATATACTATAATACACTACAATCTACTATAGAGTTTGTATGTGAGGAGACATAAAAAACAACGCAGAGCAAATAATAAGATTTGAAATGGTTTGATCTGTGTAAACTCACCGAAGATCAGACAGCAAACATCCAAACAAATGCAGAAAACTCCTTTAGTCTCCAACATCTTCACTTCCGCAAACACACTTCTGTCTTTAGATGGTTTACAATTTAACATTTATTTACATCACACACACAACACAATAAACACGTGCGAACATTAATCCATGAAGAACGCGACAGCATTTAAAACAGTCGACAGTCTTTAGAAACCACTTTCTATCTGTGTAAATGATGGAGAATAATATGAGTTTTATGGTCCGGTGTGTGTCGCCGTTACTTCACATCGCATGATGGTGATGTCAATCCCTTCGGGTGTCAATCACATACAGGCTCCGCCCTCCACTTCCTCCTCTTCATTTGCAGGCTCCGCCCATCGCTTCGCTTAACAGCCAGTCTGTTCCTTAAAATAGAGATTCTGCACGGACTCTTATGAAACTCTGTGAATAACATAATCCTACACATCATTCAATAATATTCAGAGTGTGTTTGAATAACCAGAGGAAAATGTTATTGCTCACGGGTTTCTCTTTCACAGTTCAGGTGGAGTTCTTTATAGTTTTTCCATTTAAGTGTTTCTCCTAAAATTGCTCAGGAGAAATATAGATTGTAGATTGTGATGAGAAATGTTTGAGTTGATATTGAGATCTTCAATAATATTGACTTTTGATTGCAGACGAGACCAATCACATTGTTGACATCTCTTCTCAAACTGTGTGACGGACACATTTGTGAGATTTCTGACTATTTTTCTCAGGAGAAATATCTGAGACACACATGAGACTTAAAAGTTAAGGGGAAATCCGGCGAAAAATGAAAATTCTGCCATGAATTACTCGCCCTCAAATCGTTCAACAGGCCTAGGACATCAGTTCATCTTTGCAAGGTAAATTAAGATTTCGTTTTGATGAGGTTTGGGAGCTTTCTGACTCCCGCTCATAGACAGCAATGTAACTGATATTCTACGCTTTGAAAGTCACATTACTGTCTATGGGGGGAGTGAATGATGTCTAGGAGAAATAATCGAGATATTAAAGCCATCTCATCTGTGAGAGCTGAAAGCTGTGTCGTCATGTGTTTCTATTGTGTTTGTTGTATTTCTGTAGATGATTGTTGATCTGTTGTTGATAAAGCAGATCTCCCATGTGAGCGAGAGACGCCTCGTTCAGAGCTTTAGAGCACAAACACACTTTAAAAGCATCGGAGGATAAATGTTCAGCACACACAGTCTCAGTCCACATATGAAAGAGTCCTCGTGATGGAGCGCGTATCACCTCCAGACCGCTGTGAAGATATTTTCTGTAGAGATGAAGATCTTCTGCAGCCCTGCCCTTCACATGGGCCTCGAATCCACCTGAACACAAAACAACATGAGAATGATGACGACAACCTCGCACAACAGACCAAGAATCGTTTGAATTCTAATCGATTCCCAGTTTCGATTCCACAGTTGAAGTAAAACATTTAGATTTAAACCTTTATGGTCATTTAGCCTGCTTATTGACTTATTGAAAAAATATCTATATTTATGAGCACTGTTTTGTGTATATACAGTATATATACACATAGAACCATGTTTTTATGATTTATTACAATTTGTATTATTATAGTTGAACTACATCATGGTTAAACTGTTCTAACTATAATGAAAGTATGGTTAATTTGTGGTTCAATGTGGTTTTTAATGGAAACAATATAGTTAAACTATGCTTACTATAGTAAAAACATTGTTCATTTTCACCAGGGCTTTTATTGAGATATCAGCAGATCACGCAACACGTGCACACAGGAATTGATAAGAGGAATATTCAAATTTTAATCTCAAGTATCCAATTCCTATTCCTTTCGATTCCCAACCCTTGTTACCAAACAAAATCACTTCTTTACCTATGTGTGTAAAATCTGATCTGTACTGACACGTCATTCCAAAATCAAAATCCTTCCAGAATCCAGAATCTTTTCTGATCGCCTGGGAATGAAATGACGTGTGTAATTAAATCTTCATTATGACATCATCATTCATTCCTAAAGCTGAATAAACACTCAATCTCACCGGCTGTTCTTCATGGGGAGGAACATGATGACCATAGATGATCTCTGGATTATAGTGGCTGAACATCACAGGATAGAAAACCTTCTTACCTTTCAACACAAATGAACGAAAGAATGGATGGATGAATGAATGAATGCAAAAAGACAATTTTTTGTAGATTGACACATTAATTGTTCACCACAAAAATAGCAATGTACACTAAAAAAGTAAATGTAGGGTCAATTTTTCACTTATTTAAATATGTGTTTATTAATTGTCAACATATGTACAGTTCCCAACCCTCCATTGTTTGTTCATTTTGCTTCATACCTGCTGCTGCGTTCATTCGGCAGGAGTTCAGGAACTCGGCAGTAAAGTGAACATTGAAGTCACAGAAGAAGAAGAGAACATTGCTCTGACTCCACGCGTGAGCTCCGACCTGCAGCCCTCGAGCCCTGGAGAAGTCTTCATTCAGATGAACCAAAGTCAAGTTTCTGTATTTCATCATCCTGTAGAGCAGACGCTGAATGTTTCATCATTCCTCTAACCTGATGAAGTGACGCAGACGTGCTTCATCTACAGAGAAATGTCAATTCTACCTTGATGTTTCATCCAGAATTCTTTTCACTTCGTCCATGTTTTCAGATCCGAACAACACCACGGTAAGATGCGTCTGCTCATCACGACGAAAGCAAACATCACTGAGACACAAGAAGAGAATTTACACGACACACAGTACATGACACGCAAACTCACAGACAGTGTTGGGTGTAACTAGTTACTAAGTCAAGTAAGGGATTACTCTTATTTTGTCTGTAATGTAATTACAGTTACTTCTGAAGTAACTAAACTATAAATACTGTGTGTAATATATGTGTGTGTGCAATAGTGGAATTGACATAAAAATTCAAAGTCTAACTTTAAAATCTGGGCTTTAATGTATAATTCTCACATTTGTATGGTTTGGTCAGTTTATAATAATACTTTATGTAGTTTTATTTAAATGAATTAAAAGAGCCGTTTCATATCTATCCTTGAATCACTTAACTTTTCAAGCTTGTAGGATAAAGAGAGTAATTATACTAATTAAATACTTTTTGGAGAGAGTAAATTGTACAGTAATATAATTACACTATTGAATATGTAATTAGTAACAAGTAATTCATTACTTTTTCAGAGTAACTTGCCCAACACTGCTCGCAGATATCAAACGTACCTGAAATTCTGCATAAATCGTCTGAATGCGTCCAGTTGTTTTGTCAGGGGTAGAATTATGTTAATAAGGATTTGAGAGGCGTCGATGAATTCATCCAGAACTTTGACGAGCGGTGCGAACGGACGAAAGAAGACGAGTCTTCTGAAATCTGGAGAGGTGTTTTCTCTGAATGTAAGATCATACAGCGTTCCTTTATCCCTTTCTGTGCGGAAGATTCCTGTCATATAAAGTGAAGGTTTAATTGACCTTATTAAAGGGGTCATATGACACGGCTAAAATGAATATTACGGTTTGTTTTAGATGTAAAGTACGATTTACACGATCCGTGCATGTTTCTATCTCCTCTTTGCTCCGCCTCTCTGAAACACACAGATGTTTAATAAAGCTCATGGCTCTGAAAAGCGAGGTGTGCTGTGATTGGCCAGTTCACCAGTGCGTAGTGATTGGTGGAATACTGCAAGCGTGTGAGGGAAATGTGACGCCTCTGACCATATTTGGACCATCAGGTTCCTCTTCAATTGTGCTGACAGGTACGCCCACCTTACTTGCGTCTACATTTGGGCGGTCTCAGTCAAATCAGACCACCAGCTGAAGTAGATTTGTGGGGGTGTGGCTACACGAGGTGTTTCAGGCAGGTCTGGGTGAGCATTCGCTTTTACATAGAACGACTCTTTTGTTCCCACACTTTCATTTCTGCAATTATACACGTCTAATACATGCATGAGCGACTTATTACACACCAAAGACACAGAACAACACATGTTCACGCCATATGACCCCTTTAACAAATCTGATTCTGTTCAAGTTATCCACACTCATCTCACCCTCGAAGAAATCTTTCGGAGAGTAAGATGTTCTGTGTCGCGAGTCCCCTGGCTGATGGTCATTCAGCACATGTAAAGCGCTCTCTAACGCTCCGTCCAGCTCGTTCCTGCGGTCCGGACGGAGGGGTCTCTCCACGGGGTGTCGAGCGAGTCCCGTCTCCAGCTGATAGACTCTGTGAAGCGTGAAGCTGTCGAACGGCACTACAGTCAACTCATCAGATACTCCTTTACCTGAAGCGATCTCTGCACTTCTCAGCTGTTTCTGCATGAAGACTTCCAGATCTGAATGAGCTTTTCCATCACTATTCAGTGAGATGATGACAGCGGATCTGTCCCGCAGTTCGTTCTTCAGCCGGGAGATTTCTTTGCTGAGGTTGGTGGTGAACTGAAGGTATTTCTCCTCGTGCCGGTGCAGTAAAGTCTCACATGAGGTTTGAGATGAACGCTGATGTTTATGAGTTCTACAGGACAGACACAACAACAACAGCAGCATAAAACAGGACAGAAGAGCGAGAACAAACCGTCTGCTGAGCGGAGACACGAGGAACCTTCTCCTGAACATGACTGCCTGAAAAAGAAAATGCACCCTTTTAATCGACATTTAGTCAACAACGTGATTTCAACTTTTTTTCAAAACCGTATGAATCGACACAGAACAACTAATAGACAAAAACAGACACACCAACAGTAAGAGAGTCGAATGTTCTGGTATAGAGGTCACTCACTGCCCAACCAATAAAAACACACTTGTAAGCCAAGAGACACGTATGAACATTCACATGTGTTGCCACATACATACAGAATATTTCAGCACACGCTTCTCGTCACAGATTCAAAATCAAACATCTGCTTACCTTGTTCTGTCTGGTCGATTCTGAAGGTAAAGATTGAGTTTATAAGTGTGAGCTGAATGTGAATGTGTTCTCTCACGGTCACCGCCCATCATGTTTATATACGAGCAGCAGGAAAATGTTGCGTGAAAGACCTTCTGTCTGCATGTGAGCTCAGACCAAAACTCAACACAACTCTGAAAACCCAACAGCTGAAAATCATTTCCAGAAACACAGCTGTCTGTTAGGTGTTGTCAGTGATGAGCACAGTCTTCGATCTTACAGTTCTGTCAGGTTCACTCTCCTCAAAAACAATGGACAATTAGCATCTAGTTTAGATTGGCGGTCTGGGCAAAACTCCCTGCAGTCAGCATGAATAAGAGCGCAGCCTTAGGATAAACACAACAGAACAAGCAGATGTCATTAGTTCTTAACATTTAATAACACATAATGTAAAGTGATTGAGATTTAAGAAAAGGAATAACAGTCGAGTCCTGATTGTAAAAGTAATGTGGAGTTTGGGATGGACGGGGGTCATTTGCTTCTGAGCAACGCAATAAACTGCTGTTAGCTGAATGAAATTTAAACGGAAGCTGTGATTGCGTCATATTTCTATAGGATGATGAGTAGGGTAATAAATCATAAAAACATGGTTCTATGTGTATATATACTGTATATACACAAAACAGTGCTCATAAATATAGATATTTTTTTGCAAACAAGTCAATAAGCAGGCTAAATGACCATACAGGTTGATAAATAAATGTTTTACTTCAACTGTGGAATCGAAACTGGGAATCGATAAGAATCGCAATCGATAAGCAGAATCGTAATCGGAATGGATAAAATTCAAACGATTCCCAACCCTAATGATGAGGATCCGCTGATGCGAGCTTGACTCACGTGACCTGCCAGAACGAACACTATATGCTTGATTTATATTAGAAGATATTGTAAGAAGTCCAGAGCTTTATACAAAACCACCGTGATCAGAACATTCATTTACATTTACATTTAGCAGACGCTTTTATCCAAAGTGACTTACAAATGAGGGAAACAATGGAAGCAATTGGAACACCATAAGCACAACAAAAAGCAGAAGAGCAAAAAAAACTGGTCTCTTATAGCCACCACAGTTTACAGAGCTAAGTTAGTTTTTTTACGAGTAGAAAAGAGATAACATTCAAACATGATTCATTAATTGATCTGCTGGAAAAGTGTTTAAAATATAAATAAACCAGACACACAAAAGAGTTTACATTGATTTTATTGTTAAGTATTGCTGAAACACTATTTAACTTTTTACCAGTTGAACACACGTGGTTTCCCAAAGAGGAGTTTTGTAAAACATCACTTCCAGTGTTAAGAGAAATATTTCTCAAAAGTCAGGTAATATTTACACATGAAAAACGGCAAGATCAACTCTTAATATGGAACTTTTTTTTTTAACAAACTACCAAACACATGAGATTCTCCGTCCCTGCAAGAAAGCATAAAGACTGAAAGATCAACTCCATGTTCTTCATCGCATGAATTCCATTAGTCTAGAAATGCTTGGACACAAGTTCACAACAGCGGCACAACCTTTACATACATTCGTAAACAAAATACTTTCATAACAAAAACATTCAGTAGAACACTGAAGAACAGAGATGTCGACAAATTTACGATCCAACCATGTCATAGACGTAGATGTGATAGTCATCATCAAACTTGATGAAGTAAACCGAAGGCTTTGCATGAACCTGCTGGATGATTGTGCCCATCTTCTCTGTGCCATCTTTGTTCGTACACTCCACCTGCTTTCCAACCAGAGTATCAAACACTTCACCCGGCTCTCTGACCTCCGCTGCGTCATCTGATCAAGAGAATCACATTCAATAATAAACATTCTGTTCATAGTGACTCCACGCCATCTCCAGACAAACACGAGGAGAACATCAATGACAGACGAACACACACCTGAATCTGGAAGAATGCGCAGGTCTCCGTCTTTATAATCCTGCATCAGCTGATACATGTACAGCGTGGGGTCCTTCTCATACGTTATGAAGAACCAGGTGGGCATGACGGGGGCTCTGGAGAGCACCAAACCCCTCCACTCATCCTTCGATCCGTCATCCTGTTCAAACATGTGTCCTACCGCCCGGCCCAGCAGTCTGTCCACCAGGAGACTGTCGCCCGCGCGGAACGACTCGATCTGTCCGTCTAACATCTGGAGGTTTTTCACCCTCCCGTCTTTGAAAATCTCGAGGCCGTACACGCAGTCGACAGCTTCATACTTGATGAGATAGAGCGAAGGGTTCACGGGCACCTGGATGAGTACCGTCCCCGTCCACAGAGACACGGGACTATGACCGTCTTCTTTCCATGTGTGTTGGATTCTACAGCCCACGATATTCTCGCGATGAGCGCTGGGATCGACTTCGTGACGCTGTTTGTGCCTGCAGACACGAGATCGCTGGTCAAATCTAGTTTTACATCTTAAAAACTTGTACATGGACGGAGACTCACCTGTGAGAGCTCTTCTTCATCACAGATCGGCCAGACACGACGCCTCGTACTGAAATAATCCACACATGACGTGGCGAGTCCTTTACAGGTTAATTTGATGATGATGATGATAATAATATAAATGATGTAAGTGTTTCACCTTCAGAGTCTTTAGAGCGGTGATGAGTCGAGCGGTGTCCATGTGAGCTCTCCATCATCTCCAAACACATTCAACTCCTGTTTGAATATTAAGTGTGTTGTCATGTGTTACCTAAACGACACATGCATACTCGTGCACAAAAACTACAGGAAAGCGCCAGAGTACACGTATAGATCCATTTATAAATCAAGGTATCACGGTATCTGGCACATCACTGTTGAAAAAAAGCTGCATATGCTGGTTTGGTATGTTTTGATGATGCTGGTTTGACCAGCACGAACCACCAAAACAGCATCAAAACATACCAAACCAGCATATGCAGCTTTTTTTCAACAGGGACATATAATCAGACTCTACACGCGATCACTGTCGGCACACGTGATGAATAAAGTGCTGAAAGATCAAAACAAATGCGAGTTTATAAATGTCGATGATGACGTTTAACGCGGTACTCACTTTGTCTGTGTTCAAACGCGATCACAACACGCGTTACGCGCGCTCACGTGTCCCGCCACGTCACTCTTTTATACTTTAATCTCTTTACATAAACCTCGATCGACGATTCTTATCAATAAAAGACAAACTGATGGATGGAAGAAAAATGAACTTTTCCCGAGAGCGGGTTTCTGACGCGCAGCAAGTGCACGTGCAGGCGGGAGCGCGCCTTAAATCCAGCAATGTTTTTTATGCGCATGCAGTCAGTGAGAGCATTGTTTTTGCTATGCATCCATACTCAACTCGGTCATCTTCACGTTAACTTTGGATTTTTGACGATGATAAAGATCACATAAAAGAAAAAGTATTTCAAGTGTACTCTGAACTACACGGCTGGTTTGTTTTGTGGCGCTTGCCTGATAATCTCATCATGGTAACGTTAAATGGTAAACAAATTGATGCCACTCACCTGCAGCGCCACGTACTAGAAAACATCTGACATAGACGAACTGGAACATACATGTGTTTTCAGCTCTTTTAGAAACCCAAATACGAGACCTTAATTACTATATTATAATTATTTCTTTATTATGTTTAAAAATACTTTCATTTTGAAACCGACTCCCATCAGCCGGAAACAGGAAGTAGATGTTCAGGAATGCGGTGTTGTAAAGTGAAGAGAAGGTTTACGAGGAGCGGTAGGACACTCATATTCATCAGTTGGATTCTCATGAAATGTTATCAGGATGATTGAGATATCGAGCAGAATGTGAATGCGAGGACAGAACACATCATGTTGGACAAATATATCCGCGTGAGTCACGTGAACATACACTCATTTCATCTGGATTTAATCTGACATGTGTTTCAAGTGACGTTAAATTCACGTTAAGCATCGTCACGCGTGTTTCTGATTGCTGACTGCATCTTTGGGTTAATCTTAATTTATATGTATAATGTCCGTTTAAAATTCGTGTAGTTTAGTGTTTGTGTGATTTAAGATGCTGCTGATGTGTTTAGACAAAATTCTGAATAAAAAGTGAATCTGAATAATAAACTGACAACGTTAGAGACCAACTAGCGTCTTTTTTGCTTCTGTCCTTCATCCAGAAAGACGTTTTGAGATGAACACGGTCGAACTCTGTTGTGTGTTTTTGTCTGTCTGTGTTACTCCAGCAGCGCGGTGATGGCCGGGCGAAGGTGACCCATGCTGTGGTGGTGATTTTCCTGGAGTTTTTCGCCTGGGGTCTCCTGACCACACCAATGTTGACAGTGAGTCATTTCACAGATGTGTTATGAGTGGAAGCAGAGCGAGTGGATCTGTTGTGTAAACCTTAAGTTTGAACTCCTTCAGTGAGAAAATGAAAGCTTCACACACCCTTTTATCACTGCAGGTCCTGCGTGAAACCTTTCCACAGCACACGTTTCTCATGAACGGCCTGATTCAGGGTGTGAAGGTAAATCCAGTGCTTTTATTTAGTAACAGAAGGACATTTTCAGTTTTCAGTGTGTTATTTTGTATTGTTTTGATGGTAATGGCTAAATGAACTGTTTTACTTTTGAATATGAAAACAGGATAACTGTGATTGAATGTTGTGTGTGTTGCGTCTGCAGGGTTTTCTGTCGTTCATGAGCGCTCCTCTCATCGGTGCTTTGTCGGATATTTGGGGCAGAAAAAGTTTTCTGTTGCTGACAGTGTTTTTCACCTGTGCCCCAATACCACTCATGAGGATCAGCCCGTGGTGTGTGAGACGTCACATGACTCATGTGATCAGATCTCTGTTTCTGTGTTTTAAAAGGATTTGTTTTTAGATGGATACACAAAATAACTTTCATCACATGACTTATGCTCAATTGTTTTGAACTGTTTTAAGATATTGATTTAACACCTCTGATGTGATATTGATAGTTTTGTCTTGTCCTCACAGGTGTTTTTTTGCTCTGGTGTCAGTGTCTGGACTTTTCTCTGTCACATTTTCTGTTCTATTTGCATACGTGGCTGATATAACAGAAGAGCAGGAAAGAAGCACAGCGTATGGACTGGTAAATAAAAACACGTCTGACATGATGATGACACATCTATATCATGAATATGATTGGCGGTTTCATTTCTCGTGGGGGACTGTTTATACACAAACAGTCCTCGTGTCTCCGTTCCACTGACAGTTAAAATATTCTTAAAAATAAAAGTTCTTTAAATGAATCACTTTTGTGTACATTTTAGTGATTGTTAAATAGTTTTATGTGTAGATATCAGCATTATATCTGTCGTCCTGCTCTCTAAAGATCATTATTTTTTCATCATATCTTTCTGTGTATTGTTTAGCGGCTCACGTCATTATGTTTTTGGTTTTAGGTTTCCGCGACGTTTGCTGCGAGTTTAGTGACGAGTCCTGCGATAGGAGCGTTTGTGTCTGTCAAGTATGGAGACAGTCTGGTGGTTCTTCTCGCCACCATCATCGCAGTGCTGGATATTCTCTTTGTTCTGCTGGTGGTCCCCGAGTCTCTGCCGGAAAAAATGAGATTATCATCTTTGGGTTTTCCTATCTCCTGGGAGCAGGCTGATCCGTTCGCTGTAAGATTTCTTGAGTTTGTGTTTGTTTATATTCTGGTGAGATATGTGCGTCTTGTTTGTAGTTTGTGGTGAAAGTGGCGTTTTGTTTGGTCTCTCAGTCTTTGAGGAAGGTCGGCAAAGACTCCACAGTTCTGCTCATCTGTGTCACAGTTTTCCTCTCGTATCTCCCGGAGGCCGGACAGTATTCCAGCTTTTTCCTCTATCTGGGACAGGTATGTTTGTGAATTTAAGTCTACTCACTGTCCCTTTGAGCTCAAATGTTTTAAACCGTGTTTCTTTTTCAGGTTATAAACTTCTCCTCTGAGGCCATCGCAGGCTTTATCGCAATGGTTGGAATTCTGTCCATCGGTGCACAGGTGACATAAATTAATTCAACACGACACAAAAAATGTTTAGATTCATAGAGACTGTGATGTTATATTAAAGCAATAAGCCGTATGAAGCAGTGGGTTACAGTGCATTTTATAACAGCTAAGGGCGTTGTGGCACGAGTCATTAAAACCCCATTAGCTGTTATAAAATGCACAGGGCTTATTGCTTTTATAAAACAGTTATTTCACATGCATAGCCAGGTTTCATAAAATAAAGTAAATAAAATGATATTTAGGCTGTGTAATGCTGTCGGCCGTTATAAATCGGGGTATTTTATAACGGCTTAGAACTCGGCTCAGCCAATCAGAATCAAGGAGCAGAACTGACCGTTTTATGATACTTTTCTTTGCAGACGTTACTTTTACGTGTCCTGATGAGGAAGATCGGAAATAAGAACACAGTGTTATTGGGTTTGGGATTTCAGCTGTTCCAGCTGGCCTGGTACGGCTTCGGCTCAGAACCATGGTGAGATTTCACACGCTGTTCTTCGTTCACTTTCTTCTGCAGTCCATGTCTGAAACGACCACTGTTTCTCTCCGGCAGGATGATGTGGGCCGCCGGGGCGATCGCAGCCTTGTCCAGCATCAGCTTTCCTGCGGTGAGCACGCTGGTGTCAAGCTGCACGGATCGTGACCAGCAGGGTGAGAATCAAACCGCAACAACAGCACACGGCTGCTCACTGTGCGTTCAAACCGCCGCCGCCGAGAGCGTCAGAAATCGCTCTGGCCGCCCTGCCAACAACGCTGTAGAAAGATTTGTGAACGCTCTGACGTATGTGGTCGGAACCAAAGTTTACAGGGCTGCGTTCTCTGGAATCCTCTCAAGCGGTGGACTTCTACGTTCCGATTGGGTGCTGCTGAACCGCGTCATAGCTCATTACCATAAAGTTGACCTGATTTCAACTCCCCTCAATGCCCAAGACACGACGCTGCTCGCTGCCGACTCACATTGAAAATGAATGACTTCCGGCCACTTTGACGCTCTCGACGGCAACGGTGTGAACGCACAGTTACAGAAGATCAGACAGAATCTGAAGATTCGTGCAGTTCGTTTGTCTCTTAAGCTCGTGATGTTTGTGGTGTTTGCAGGCGCCGTTCAGGGAATGGTCACAGGAATTCGTGGTCTTTGTAACGGACTCGGTCCGGCTATGTTTGGATTCATATTCTTCCTCTTTAATGTGGAACTCCTCGAGCCGAACCACGTCACATCTGACACTGAGAAGGTGAGAGACGCTGTTAAACTACGTTTGGTGCGGTGTCATCAGACCCTAAAACTTTCCTTCATCTGTTCATCGTATGATGTAATTCTGCAGTACTGCATGGAAAACAAATGTAGACTGCAGTCATTCTTAAATGAACCGTTCTATCTTGCAGAAGTCTGTTATTCCGGGTCCGCCCTTTCTGTTCGGTGCGTGTACGGTTGTGTTGGCTCTGCTGGTGGCCGTCTTCATTCCCACACAGCACACATCAGAGGTGAAGACCTGCAGCACTCGAGTCACCACTGAACCCGTAATCGGCATCCCGGTGACGAGTTCAGTTCCTGTGAGCGACGAGGACAACGAGCCTCTCTTACAGGACAGCAGCTTATAATCTACACAAGCTTTTTATCCTAAACGTCTTCTTTTAATTCCTGATAGAGAACGTGCCTTCTTCGTATTTTGGCATATTGACACGTACATGCTGCTGTGCATCTGAATGTAAAGCGTCGTCGGCTTTCAATATATTCACTAGACCTTTGACCTCAGAACGTCTACAGAATGCAATAATAATGTGATGTGGCAGATTCACATTCATCTGTTAGTTGAGTTAAGAGAATAAACTGCACAGAATGTCTAATAGTCCTTGGGTCAGCGCAGCAGCTTTGATAGATGATGTCATTCATCAGATCACCAGCCGTTTAACACCCGTCTCTGCAGTCGTTGATGTCATCATGACGGAGACCCTTAAAGATCAGTCCAGTTCATTTGATCTTTTCTTCCCAGCCGTTCTAAACGGACTCACTTGCCTTTTTTATGTGCTTACTTGAGTAGAATGGCTTTTTAAATGAATGGTCAAACGAGTTTCACTTTTATTACACACAAGAACTGAATGAAGTCATATCTCCAGCAATAACAGCCGTACGTCTGAATGAATCGCATGTTCTGTCTGTTATCACAGGTGTTTTTAACACAGCGAGGAGCTTTGAAATCATTTGGGCACTGATTCTTATTATTATTCATACTTGAAGATGAGTCGTGAGTGTATTCATGCAGTCGTTCTTGTGGTACATGTGTTTTTTTAATTGAACTGCACTTTGTTTTATGTTACACATGCCATTCCTCATGTCTGAGCAGGCCTTCTGTAAATTGACGCTCATTGGTTCATATTGATGCGTTTGTTCAATGAACACTGCAGTCAGTTTTTTTTATTACAAGCCTTTGCAGATTTATTCATTGATCTATGTTTCAATAAACAAAATCATATCCCATTATCGACATGTGACACTTATTTTGACCCCAATGTTTAAATATTGTCACATTGAGACTCAAACGTTACTCGTTTTTTTGGGGGGGGAGGTTTTACATGTTGTGTTTGTTGAATACAAGAAGGCAAAATACATAAAGGTTTAATTAGAATGAAGTGCGGGTATTTTATATCTTATATAACATTTTGTAAAACAAATGTACAGGAATAAGTTAAATCATTGACACCCATTACATCATAAGTCAAACAGGTACTAGATTTTATCGTCATGCTGTGAAACAACCGTGTTTGGTCACAAACACACAAAATAAACTAGATTTGCACAATCACGGTGTGAATTTCAGTGCAACCTTGCGTCTATGTTTCCAAAACACTCGGAATGAGAAAATAAAACCGAATCATTCAAGACTGAAGAAACTTTATACTGCTGAGGACACAAAACTGCTGAATGAGATTTTCCTACAGAAGACAGCTCAGGGACACTTTTGTTGTGTATATTGGTAGAGTCTCTGAAAAAAAACTAAATATCAATATCTGCATGATTTAATACAAACTGTATATGGTTAAGACAGCTCATTTACAAATGAAGAATGAAGCTAAATGACTCTTTCTTGAACCTTAACCCACAGGAAGAGGACTTCAGGTATTTCAGTCAATTATTAATTTATTTATTTTAAAAATGGCTATTTATTACCTGAAATGTTTTTATTTTTTAATACTTGGAAAAATAAGACATTTAAACAGGATTTGAATAGCATTTTTATCCACATATTGTATATTAAAGTCACCGTGAAACAGAAGTTGCGATTGACTTCTTTCCCGTATCGCAGTGGTGTAAAGTATTGGAGTAAATGTACTTAGTTACTTTACTTAAGTATCTTTTTGGCTACTTTGTAGTTGTACTGAGTATTAAAGATATTAGCAACTTTTACTCTCTACTTAACTACATTTTTGAACAAGTATATGTACTCTTTACTCCACTACATTTGTAATGACTAATGCAGTTACACATTACATTTTGCATGGCACCTATCTTATAATTAATATTGCCATTTACAGGGTAATGAAGGTACTACAATCTTGTGGATTTTGCTCTAACTTACAAAAACTTGTCAACATGGCTTCTTTATATGAATATGAGTGCAGTATCAGGTAGATGTCAATCGCTGGCGGTTTACACACGGTTAGCCCTTACCCGCTATTTCTACAGTAATATATTGGCAACACTGTTGCCAGCTAGTTACTGTAGGTCACACATCTACAAAAGCTCTTATTTTTAAAACTAACTCTTCCTAAATGTGCTCTAAACATGTTTGCTCAAAATTTGACCATGTGGTGGGACTATTGCCATGAAGTGATGTAAACCAGTAAAAAGAATGTATAGTATTTCAATTTTCAAAAGTGCTCTCACACTATATAGACAAAATATTAACCTATAGAATGAGTCGGACACAGAGAAATGAACAATCCACATATGAATCTCAACAATGGTGACAATCAACTGAACAGCTTCATGCTGCAATGCATGCTGGGTACATAGTACAAAACTCATTCATGATTGTTTGTCACCATTGATGAGGTTTGTATGTCAAGTGTCTAACTGTGTCTCAATTGCAAAGAAAGATTTTCTGACAGAGATCTTTCCATTATAACATGTAATCACTTTACCAAACATATCTTAATAAATCTTAAATGCTATATTATTATTATTTAATGATTGAATTCTTTCAGATGTATCTTCAGTTACTAAGCAAACATAAAGTTGCGGTTCCTGTAAAGTCCCTTTCAGTGTTATTGTATAAGTGTACATTTTAAAGCTACAAGAAAGTCAAAGAGTCCAACCAAAGCAAACACTGATCGCCATAATGGTGACTTAAAACATAATTGAACCACTATGAACTCGAGTTAAATCTCAATAAGATCTTACACAGATGACAGAAATAAAGTGAAAGTGGTGTCTGTAATATGTGAAGATGTTATTGATGTTTGTGTTTAATTCTCCTCTGGTGAAATCTTGACAGATTTATTGTGTTCATCTGTTATTTACACTTGTTCATCTAAGACTGTGTGACTTAAGTGCGTTAATAGATTCTTTATAATGTATCTTCAAACAGCCATTGCAGTAGTTTACTGTAAAACACCTACAGTAACTAGCAGGCAACAGTGTTGCCAATACAGTATATTACTGTAGAAATGGCAGGTAAGGGCTAACAGTGTATGTGAAATGAGGACATGACTGCAGCTGGCCATGAGGCCCAAACCAGCATGTCCAGTGCAAAAAGGCTTTGACTTTTTGATTTTACTTAACATTACTTTATTTATCTGTTATATTGAAGAGACCTTTTGAAGGAGTTTGGTTTACTTATGAGCAGTTGAGCTTAAATGAGACTTAGGGTGTTTGTAATAGACGTACAGTAGGTTATGGTGTCGGCCATGATTTGTTGCAATTTTGAGGTGTTCAGTCTTATTATGATTTAAGAAAATAAATGCGATTGCTCTCCTCACGAATCGACTGTTTCTTGTTTTTCACTGACATGTCTCTTAAGTGTTGAGGACTAGTGCTGCTTTGAGCCTACATTCAGTATGAGTAAAATACTCAAGTACTGTTCAAATCAGATACTCGAAGACTTTTACTCAAGTCGTTTTGAAATTGGTGACTTGTAACTTGTAATGGAGTAATTTTCACTGCAAGGTATCTGTACTTTTACTTAAGTATGGTTTTCAGGTACTCTTTACACCTCTGCCGTATCGTGACGTGTATCCGAGTGAAACCAAATAGCTACTAACAATCAAATGAACAAAAAAAATGACAAGTTGTTAAAATTTATGGAGACGTTTTTTTCAATTTAATATCCCGCATGTTTTTATCATACAGTGTTTCTATGTATGCTCCTTTCATTCTTTTCTTCTTTGTATTTAGAATTTCTCCATAGGAAGAAGAAATACATGTTTTTTTCCTGTTTGTTTTCCTCTTTGTATGGTCCTTTGTTGGATCTGTTTAATATTGTAATTTTCAAGATCTCCAATAAAAAAAAGTAACAATCAAATGTAGGGGGGTGCTTTATTTTGCCCTTCCCGCTTTGATTGGTTTGTTACAAGTTGGGCCTGGGGGGGAGGGGCTAAAAATGCCTGGCCATTGGACGGTCAGTCTAGTCCTACCCAGAGCCATTGAGAGAGAGAGAGAGAGAGAGAGTTATGCCAACGGAAGTCCAAAACGCTGGAGCGTCACATGATTCATGGGGCCTTCAGATAGTTCCAGCAGGAAGTTATGTTTTCTCTTTAAATGCTTTATTTATTTCATTTTTTTATTCTTTAAACGGCTTCCGACTTTAAATGGGTTAGAAGTTTACCTCAGTTGGTCTGTTTAGTCGCAGATCCATGCGTAGCTAGTAACTTCCGGGAACTATTGAGAGCCTCCATGAACCGCCATTGCTGTGAAAAAACTGTTCCATTGGAGTCAACGGAGTTGACGCGACTCTCTCTATCAATGGCTCTGGTCCTACCTCTTTTTTTGTTGCTGACGTCATGTGGTGAAGAGTTGTTGTTGAGAGGAGGAGAGGAGCTTAATGTTTTTGATTAAAGATTACAAGTGCAAATTAATTAAAAAAAAGAATGGTGTGCACGTATAAATAATTTATAATTATCACTACAACACTGTGTAAAACACTTAGAAATTTCCTGTTTAATTTCATGGTGACTTTAGGTACATTGAAGGATTCTGGGAAATAAAGTGTATAATATTTTTTAAATCTTTTTAGATAAATACAAATGATATTAAGTCTATCAATAATATTTATTATTGAATTGAATTCAATTTCTGCGAATGGCTCGCGCAGCGGCGTGATGACGTCATCGCTCAGGTGACTCACCTCTGTCCTCGAGAGATTGCAGGTATGTGTTCATGAATTCTCTGTCGCGTTCGTCCGTTACAGTTTCATCTTCATCGTCAGTGTGTATGGGATTGTCATATAATCGGACTAATTTGAAATACAAAGTCACGTGTTAGACTGACTCTGGATCAGCGGACAGACAGCGACATGTACTAAAAATACGACCCAAACACTGACAATTAAACATGTTTAAAACTTGTGTAGAAGAGAAATAAACGCGGTTTACAGAGACTTCAAAGATATTGTGAAGAGAGACATTTCAAATCTCATTCTGGTTTGTTTTTGATGCTCGTACTTGATCTGAGGGTCGTCCGCGAATTTGGAGGGGATGCTGATGAGCTCATCTGCGCTCAGCACCAGCATCTTCAGATGTGTGATGTTGCTCATGGACAGAGGGATGTGTTTGATCTTGTTCTTGTGTAGGAACACCGTCTCTAAAGCTTCAATCCTAAAACACAAGTGCACTTATATCACGTGTTATATCTGCTTTACATGAGAACGACACACACACACCTGTCCATGTCTTCAGGCAGATCCTTGAGTCTGTTGTTACTCATATCCAAACATTTCAGAGCGTCCATGCGGAGGACACAGATGGGAATGCTGGCAAATTGATTTTCTGACAAGTCCAAATGCTTCAGTTTTTTCAAATTCCTCAGCTGAAACAAAACATACAGAACCAAAATCAATGTGATGTAGTGTTAGATGTACTTCTTTAGAGGCAAACGTTTCAACACGCCTGCTGCTCTTTGTTTTGGATTATTTTTCACATTTAAGAATAAAGTCATCAGTAGCACATGAAATATCGGTAAAATATGCAGAGCTCTAAAAACTCATTCTCATATATGATTTATTAATGATAAATCATTTATTTTTGTCTACAAAACTCATTTCTTGCATTTAAATAAAAGGGTTCTCAATCATTCACGTGTGTTCAAACGTTTGACTGCATGTTTCCTTCTTTTTTCTTACCTCAAATGGTAACTCTTCTAGTTTGAAGTTTGCCGTCATTTCTAATCGCTCCAGATTCTCACAGTCTCCCAGTTCAGGTGGAATATTGGATAATTTATTATAATTTACGTTTAATTCTCTTAAGCTGATGAGTTTTCCTGTTATAAAAGAGACAGGTTGAAGGACTGTAGTGATTAATGTGATGTTTTACACAGGTCTGATGTGATTCTGACCGATCTCAACAGGAATCTTTGTCAGGCCGTTCCTCGGGACGTCCAGCACACGCAGATCCACGAACGCCTGGATGTAAGCGGGAATCTCGGGAATCCTTGTTTCACGGATGTGCCATTCCTTCAGGTAAGTCATATACTGAAGATCTTCTGGTAACTTCTGTACAATCACAATAAAACGCTGCGTGTGTAAGACAGGAGGAAATCATTTCTCATAAAAAATAGGATTTTAGAAATATTTACCATCCATTTCTTTCCAGTCAACTCAAAAATAAACTTTCTGTTCTCTTCTTCTTTATCTGCACGAGACAAACCCTCAATAATTACAACTGTTTAGATACAGAGATGTTGATTTTCTACTTTATTGGTTTATTTTCAGATTGTGTGTTTATGTTGTTAAATACCTTTATTAATTGTAGGCAGAATGTTGAGTTGTGCGAGAGCAGATCTCTCCAGATAACACTGAAGCGTCTCCACCTCAACCCTCTTTAACTTTCTGCATGCGATGCGATACTGCCACTGTTCATTCACCCTGAAAACACACGCCCGCGCGCACACACACACACACACACACACACACGCACGCACACACACACACACACACACACACGTGTGATATGAAAGAGAAATCTCTTTTACTGATGTGACATGTTGAGTACAGGTTGGATGTTGAATATAAATGGCTGGTAAAGTCTCTCGGTGAGACGAAGTGTTCGGTGTTTTTCAGTCTCTGACACAAATGAATGAAGATCAGATATCGAGGGTTTTATCAGAGGAGGTGTTTTGTGTTTTTATGGAATCTTCTCACTTGGCCAGAGCACTTTTGCTGAGTCGCTCTTCTTCTTTCTTCTGCCTCTGTCTGTGTTTTTTCACCCGGCCCTCCCACAGTTCTCGGATCAGTGAGAGATGGTAAACAGGAATGTCAATGCCGATCCGGTCTGTTCTCATGTTGGATGCTAAAGAACAAATGTAACCACAATAAAAACGAAATTCAATTACATTTAATGATGTTCTGATCAGATATGAAACTGCATATTTATACAATATTACAGCAATAACGCTTTTTAGGTGACGGGTTTCTTGCTAATGAACATGCCGAAAAGCCCATTTTGTTCCTAAAATACTGTTCACGAAACTAGACAAATGTCAAATGAACTGCACAAATAAAGTCCAGACTTAATGTAGTTGATCTTTGGTGACTCCAAAAACTAATACAGTAACGTGATGTGATTTTGTGATTATGATTGAAATCCCTCACACAACAGCCCTGAGGATGTTGCAGCACTTGTCTGCCGTATGACTCCATCGATGTGACCTCAAACTAATGAAGAGTCACCAAGTTACCAAAGCCAAACGTGACGAATGATCAACATTCTACATTCAGTTGATTTCTCCAGTGATTGGTGATTTATATAGGAGTAAAATGTTCGTACCTGTCAGAAGGTCTGTGTTACACGCCGGCTCCAGACTCGTGTTTACAGCTCATGTCTATTTAGGATTCTGTATGAGCGAGCTGCTATTTTTACCGTGTGAGATATGAGCGGTCATGCCACCGACCGTCTGCTTTGTGTTTACAGTTTTACACATGATCATCCAGAAATGACACAGAAACTTTCAACAGCGCTGAAAACAGACACACTTGTCGCCCTTTACACCACACTGAGCTGTATTTAGTTATGAAAGAGAAGCTTTTGTCCTTTAAATGAACTGTGACCTTTAGCTCAAGGGTCGTGAGTGACCTCTCAGATATATCAACCTCTTTAGTTTTTACACACACAGCTCGTGTTTCACAGATACACACGTGTGTAACATCAGATGTTGTGTGTTTGTGACATCAAAACTATTCAGAGATTTCATGTTTAAACGGAGACATAAAGCAATATACAGTCAGGTCAATATTCTATTCAAAAGTCACTGAACACCTCAAATCTAAAATGTACTGTATGTTTGTACGACAATATGTTTTATCTAATATTTTGTATTTTCATGGAATTTTACGTTTTATGTAATATTTATGCAATAACTTTTAAACTTATTTAAAAATATATACTTTTCTAAAATGATTATTTTATTGTTGAAGGCAGATTAATCAAATATTTAGAATCCCTTGTAAATGCCATCTGGTGGGAGTGAAGTTGTACAAACATGTGTAATGTCATTGTGTAACCACTAGATGTCTACATAACTCTCTGTCTCTTTCTCTCTCTAACACACCTAGCACAACATTTCAAAACATATTTTTCAATCAGATGAAAGAAGATCATTAAGTCACACACTTCATTTCATGTGTCTGTAGACGCAGAGTGCAGTGCAGCATATATTGTCATGTAGCTGTCCCAAACAAACAATCATTTATCAACTTTTCGGAGTTAAAAGTCAGACTTGTTTATTCTCATTATGGGTAACAGCCCCTAAACCTTTGTATATCCCGGTGGGGACCTAAACCTGAATACACACCAACACATGGGGACTCGTGTCACTGTGGGGACCAAAACTGAGGTCCTCATGGGCACAAAAGCTTATAAATTGTACAGAACAATAGGGGATAAAATATACAGTTTGTACAGTATAAAAAACATTACGCCTATGGACTGTCCCCACGGAGATAATAAACCAGACATGTGTGTGTTTCTGTTTACTCATCTCGTGTTAGTGACATCAGAGATCAACATTGTGTCAGACTTGATGTGATGCAAGCGTAAGACACTAATATGATTGTGAGTGATGTGAAGTGATGAGTTGACAGTAGCTTTAGGATTTAATGAAGTTGACACGACGCTGAGACTGGCTTTATCAAATATCATGAATGCAGGTCGAAAAACCAGCGTTTGTTTTTTCAAGCGTTGACTGGACAGTGTCTGTGCAGCTGTGGCGGATGTCTTATTCAGCATTAGCATCTTATAACATCATTACACTCGGCCCTGAAGACCAAAATAGAGCTCCTGCGGGGCCGCTTAATACCCCGAGCTCAGGCTAAATCACGGCCCGCACAACTGAAATGTCACACTTGTGTGATGGGCTTTGTATCACACCCAGATTCTCCAGATACATTTGGCCTTGTGTAAAAGGGCATGAAAATGCGCTGGTGTTAATGTGATGTCATGTATCTGAACAATACATCACACACACGTTCTCATCTGAGCCGACGAGCAAACCATTCATCCCAGAGAAATGTCTTTTTTTAAAGTGTCATTTAATGATTCAAAGTGCTTTACACGGACATGATGAGGAGAAAAATAAAGATGCAAAGCATTACAGAACACAAAGAAGAATAAGGAAATACAGCTTTATTATGTATATGACCTGGCAGGTTGCGAATGTGCTGTAAGTGTTTCTTCGTAAGCGTGTGACTGTGTTTTTGAGACACGTGTTTTAATGCGTCTGTCACTTGACGATTAGAGAGGTTATTTTTAATCCAATGCTCCTTTACAACATATGCAAAATGTTTTCCATCTTAAAAATAAATACTTCACATCATCTATTGTTTTCATTCCGGCATCAGGTGTGAAAGTGTATTTCTGCAACTGAAGGTGAATGTGGTGTGCTGACACCGACATTCATTAGTTGATAATGAGGATCATCAGCTTCTGATGTATCATGAGTCTCAAACATGTGCCGCCGCCGCTGAAGTGAAGATGAGGAGGGGCTGAAAAGCATCACCGATGACACGTCTGTCATACTGAAATAAAGACTCGCCGCATGTGTGAGGTCAGTCACAACACGTCACCGCTGCGCGTGTCATGCGTGTTCTTCAAAGATCTGACGCTCGGATCAGAATCAGGTCCTGGATGTGCAAACGCTGTAGAATCTGTTTCCATTAGACGATGAAGGTTTTTACTGATCTCATCTGTGTGTTCTCTTCACAGAAAATGAGTTCTGCTCTGATTCATGACAAGTTATTCATCAAGACGTTCTGGGAGCAGAAGATCGTTCATCACAATCACATGACAGAAACTGAAGAAGAGAGGATGAAGAACAGCTCTCTCACCAAGTGAGTTTAATCTTCTTCACTTAACATTAAAGATCAGGGTAACAATGAGTGTGACAGACTTACAGTAGAATAACGTCATACGAGTCTGCTGCTCTTCTCAGTTTTTTATTCCCATTTTATAATTGATAACATTATCGTATGTGACCTTTAATTGAGTTTTTTTTGTCTTCTAAAACTAAATATAAAAGAACAGTTTAATTGGTTCTGTTGAGCTTCAGAAAGCTGCTGACAAAAACAAGCGTCTGTTTGTGATTCACTGAACTGATCTCACGCTCTTAAAATACACCAACAATGTCAGACACGATGCAACACATTTTTCTTAAATTGTAAGATTATAAGTGAACTATTTAAGAAAAAACGATTCATTTACAAACGTACTTCATTTACACAAACCAATTAATAGTGTTTGTTTGCAACAACTTTCATTTTTCTTCTTCCACACAATTTTCAATTCAAATTGCATCTTAAAAATCATTAAGATTAAAGTTGAAAAATCTTCTATTGACAGAATGTTCAACATTTTTAAATGTAACCGACAGTGATGAAGCGTATGATGACATATTGATTTGCGATTAGCCTTGTGTTTTTCGCCTTTATTTAACCATCACAAGTTTTGTTCTGCACAGACAGCATCGCATTGAGTGTTGATTTTCACACACGGCCGACAGAAGTAATTATTTGTCATTATTATATCCTTAAGGACACGATCTGAATATAGCTTACACAGAACCAAAGACAAAAAACCCCACTGTGCTCCTGCTGCCTAACAAACTCATTTCTTTCCTGGGGGAGATACAAATCTGGTTACTGGTTTTTATTATTACTGTGAATGTTAATGTAATAGTTTGAAATGCTACGAGTGCATAAATTCAGGCTGTGAGCTTACTGAAGGATTTCACGGTGTTCTTCCAACCGTGATTTCAGGCTTCGTGACGAGTGGCTGAAGAGACTGGAGAGCCGGACGAAACATCTGAAGAATTTTGGCGACAACCGAGGCCCAAATTTATCATCCGTCTCATGAACAGACCCACTGTCCACCTGATGAACTCAATAAAGACACATGATATTCACTCCGGTCTGATTCTCTTTATTTCACGTCCAGTTTGTTTATCCTTCATTAGCACACAGATGGAAAGCAACAAAAGCTGTAATGGAGAATGAATCTTCTGCACTGAACAGGTGCTGTGAAGGACATGAGCCGCTATTTCACAGCATGTTACAGGAGTGTGAAAACACTGATCCTCCAGCAGAGAGACTTAAAACTGACACGTCTGCTGAAAGCTGCGACCCGTGAACGTATGACACGCTCTGTCAGCGGCCGTTTAAACATAATCCACCCTTTAACTGAAATAACCAACATCATCATCTCTCTACAGCTTAGATCATAAAATACTCATAACTTAATTCACTGATGTACAACGTTCAGTTCCACCAGAGGCCACTCACTGTGCAAACAAACCCAAGTGTTTATCATGAAGACATCATGCCTTAAATTCTGCGCTGAAGAGAGTCCAACAAACATGACAAAATATTCATCCGTTAAACAAAAGAGGAACCAACACGACTGGGTCAAAAGATCTCGAGTCATTTCCAAACTCCCAAAACCTTCAAGCTTTTCTCACCCGAAGAGATCTTTCGTCATCTACTTCTTCTTCTTCTTTCCTTTCTTCCCTGCATCTCCCTGCTGTGATCCAGCGTCAGCTCCTCCGCTCTTCTGCGATCTGATCTTCAGTTTGGGAATCATCTCAGCAACATAAAACATCACGTCTTTCTCTGAAAACACACAGATGAGTCACGTTACATCAGCTCGATGTGAAATGTCAGTATGTGTGTTGTGTTGTGTTTGATCTGAATTCAGTCGGTTCATTAACACGCTAAACACATCGGCAAGACTTAAAGGTTTAAATGACAGAAATTCAAGAATCGGCTTTTTTATTTTCCAAATGATGCGTTTACGTGAAGAACACTGAATCTAACAGCTCATCTAGTTACTTACTAGATGAAAATTTGTCTTGACACAAACTTCCATCTTCGAGTTTTAGTTGCACCCGCACACGTCCTCTAAACTGAACGTCTCTGTTCCATTCTCTGGGATACATCTTGTTCTGTGGAGGAAAATCCTCAAGTCATCTTCTCACAGTTTCACAATGTAACGTTACAGACCAGCACATCAATAAAACCTCCAAACCTCCACCAGAACATTGAGACCAGCTGCCGTCAGCACATCTCGAATCTCAGCGCATGAAGGATTTTCCACCGCCTAAACAAACACATCACACAATATAACACACAAACAATTCACTTCAATCACACACAAACTCGTCTAAATGATATAACACTTTACTTTCTCCACGGGGATTCTCCTGCCTTCTGCTAAAGTCTTTTTGTTGTTGATGTAAGACGGATAAATGCACAGAAACCTGATGGAGAAACACAACATGAATGATTAACGTTAAGTTACTGTGGTGGGTTTTTTTCTCGTTTGTGTTTTTCTGCGTGAGCGACATTCACGTGTTTGTGTTTGAGGGAAGACGCACGTGACACTCACCTCTCTTTATCCGCCGGGTTTGTCGTTAAATGCGACATTTCATTAGTTGATCTCTGTTTTTCTGCAGTTATAAACACACGTCGTTGCTTGTGGAAGATTTCAGATGAAAATGAATGACGAGTGTAACTTCTTCTGTGACGTCACGTCCGGCAGAGGCGTTTACTTCCGCTCGTAAGGTGTGACGTGGCGTTACAGCGCCCCCTGTCGGCGAGGAGCGCGGTTATGTGGCTGCGCGTTAGCATGAAGCATGTTTACATTTAACATTATCACATGTAGGATGAAAGATTAATGTGATGAAGATGATGAAGAGGACATGACGCGGGAATCTGCGGTGAGTGTTTATAACTCAATAACTGATCTTTATCGGAAGATATAAAGCGTGTTTGTATGTGCTGCTCGCTGACCTAAGATCAGCGCTAAAATGTTCATGATGTATTATTATTTATAAAAGTTCTGTTTTCGAATGATTGGAATATGAACTTCATACCATGATGTAGCCTACTGTCTCCCTGTATAAAATGTTCATGTATGTTGTTGTTGTGTTGTAAGGATGTGAGTGTGTATTTCAGCGCGGGGCAGGAGGTCAGAGATGTTGTGTTCATCACACACAGAGTCTGTCAGGAGTTTCCCTGCAGAGTTCTGCCTGAGTTCACGCCCTGGTACCCATCAACATCAGACAGCATCAGACCCATCAGACCTGAGATCAGACCGCCGCTCATCACACCGGAAGATCTGAAGAACATCACATCAGACAGCATCAGACCTGAGATCAGACCGCCGCTCATCACACCGGAAGATCTGAAGAACATCACATCAGACAGCATCAGACCTGAGATCAGACCGCCGCTCATCACACCGGAAGATCTGAAGAACATCACATCAGACAGCATCAGACCTGAGATCAGACCGCCGCTCATCACACCGGAAGATCTGAAGAACATCACATCAGACAGCATCAGACCTGAGATCAGACCGCCGCTCATCACACCGGAAGATCTGAAGAACATCACATCAGACAGCATCAGACCTGAGATCAGACCGCCGCTCATCACACCGGAAGATCTAAAGAACATCACATCAGACTACATCAGACCCGTTAGTGAATGTGAAGACTCGAGCAGAATAAAGACTGTCAGCAGCAGCTCTGAGAATCTCAGAGAGTTCAAGCGCTCGTGGTGTGTGATCACAGACAGGACGACACCGGAGAAGATCACACACTCGTTCTCTCGTCTGTTTCGTAAGGTCATTGCGAAACACAGACTTCATCTTCATCAGAGAGTGAAGTGGGTCGTGTGTGAGCTCAACTGTGTCACACACACTATTGATGAAGTTTGGTTTCAGCTGAATCGAGCGATCAGACACTCCAGACTGCCCACCTGTAACTCAAACTTTCAGCGAGATCTGTGTCAGATCTGGATTTACTGTGACCTCTTCTACTCTGAGTTTATTGGTAGTTTCTTAAAGAAAGAACTTCAGCTCTCAGGCCAGATGACATTAACTGTTCATAAACTTGGAGATATTCTTCAGTTTTAACTTATTTAAACATGAAACTTCCATCATCTGTTTTTAAATACGTCGTGTTGTAACTCTGAATTAAAAGGTGCTGTGGTTACTAAGTAATGAGTTACTGTAATTTAATTACTTTTCCCTTGAAAAAGTAAAGTAAGGGATTACTCTTATTTTTCTGTAATTTAATTACAGTTACTTCTGATGTAATTAAACTAAATACTGTGTGTAATATATGTGAGCGCAATAGTGGAATTGACATCAACATTCAAAGTCTGACTCTAAAATCTGTGCTTTAATGTATAATTCGTAATTCACATTTGTATACTTTGGTCAGTTAATAAGAGTACTTTATGCAGTTTTATATGATTTATTTGAATGAATTAAAAGAGCCGTTTCATGCCTATGCTTGAATCACTGAACTAATCAAGGTTGATGTAGGATATAGAAAGTCATTAGTAATTAAATACTTATTGGAGAGAGTCATTTGTACAGTCATCTAATTACACTATTGAATATGTCATTAGTAACTAGTAATTAATTACTTTTTTAGAGTAACTTGCCCAACACTGCTTGTCATTCACACTCGTCTCCAGTCGTCTGGTGGTTGTCAGTGTGTTGTGTTCACAGTCATCTCTTTTGAGATTTTGTGACAGCTGCTTTCAGTTCATGGATCTGTTTTTAATGAAACACATGAGTCGATTCTGTTATCATCAGTATCTTATAATGAGGTGTTGTATAAAGATGTTGTGACGTGTGTGGCGGATGTTCTTATCTTCTTCATCAACTGTTGAACGTTTTAAAGAAGTCCTCATGTTGAACTCGGAAAGGTTTGATCAGTCAAGAGAGCTTTTATTCATTCCTTCATCAGAAGTGAAGAGTGATTGTTTTGTGTCAGGTCATCTGCTCTCATGGTTTGTGTCGTGTCGTGTTGTGTAAGTGTTTAGATGGAAGTGAAGTGTTAAAGGAAGTGTCTGTCTGATGTTATCTGTGTTCCTCTGAGCTTCACATTGAGAAATCACACACGCACATCAGGTTCTTGTGTTCCTGCATGTGCTCGACTCAAACGAAGCGCTCTCCGTAAGTCTGTAGAATCACATTTAAGCCACTGTGTGTTTTAATCTTCTCTCACTGGGTTTGTGTGTTTTTCCTTTCTGTAAATGCTCAGACTTCACCTGCACTTCTGGATTTGACTGATGATCAGTTGAAATGATGAAGTGTGTAATATCCTTCTGAATTATGCTGTGTTTATCCTCCTGTTTTCAGATGCTAAGATGAGTGGTACAGGTGTCATGTGTGTGCTGATCTCGGTGTTCTCTGTGTGTTGCTGTAAGTCACATGAACACACCTCACATAGCATCGTTCAGATCTGATCTTACACACACGATCCATTCACTGAACGTCTTTGATTCTCAGGTGAATCATCTCTCCAGAGAAACAAACAGCGCTTCAGCATTCAAGGTAACGCTGTAAAAAAAATCCTGTAAATTAAATGACTGGAAACTGGAAAAACAGAAATATACTGTAAAAAAAAGATTTTTAAGGATATATATTCAATTGTTTTCCCCATTTTTCCTGTAATTGTGTTGTCTTGTTGTGTAATTGTATTTTTGACCGTATTTCAAAAATAAACTGTAAAAAAAGAAATCTTAAAAAAACTGAAATTTTCTGTCAGCTGGCGCCAGAAATAAACTGTAAAAGAATGGGTTTTCCCTGTAAAATTACATTTCCCTGGCTTTTCTTTTAAATGTGCGTCTTTTTCTGCAACTTTGTGGCTTTTGACCGTATTTAAAAAAAATCCATTAGAAACTAAAAAAACATTTAAAAAAAAATCTGTAAAATTACAGTTTTTTACAGTGAAACGTGTGCCTGTGGCTCAGTGGTTAGAGCATGACGTTAGCAACGATCCCAGGGATTGCACAGACTTCGAAACAAATGTATAGGATAATGCAACGTCTGCCAAATGCATCAATGTAAATGTAAATGCTGTGTCAGTCACATGAACACGCACATCATTCAAAAGATGACGAAACAGACAAACTGAAACGTGTAAAAGTGGTGAAAGAAGGAAATGTGTTTGATGTTGAGATGATTCGCCAGAGCTGACAGTGACTGGGGTTGACCTGAAGGATTGTGGGAAACAGAAGAATGTTTGTGTGATGTCCAGCTCTGACTGTCTGAACGCAGCGTCTGACGCGACACCTGATGTCCTCACGTCACCTGGTATGAATCTGTTTCACATCACATCGTGCAGCGTCTTCTGCCAGCTTTAATGTCGTTTCTGATGTTTGTTCTGAAGAGAATTTTGTGAACACGTCGTGTCACTTTGTGAAGCACGAGGAGTCTTTCACCTGCCGCTGGATTCAAATGAGCCACGTCACAACCATCAACACTTTCATCATCAGCAGGTGTTCCTCACATGAATTCCTCAGAAATCTGTCTGATCCATCAACAGCAAACGTGTGAATGACTGATGTCTTTTCTGTCTTACAGAGAGAACGACATCATCTCCTGTCCCTCCATTTTAAATCCTCATTCCAGTTTTTACTTCATCATTAAAGCTGTGAATGTCTTCAGTCAGAGAGAGATCTTCTCACACGTCTCTTCTGTGATTCTGGATGAAATTGGTACCGTGACGCTCATTGTGTATATCGAATAAAAACGGAATAGAATATGAAATGGAGTTGACATGAGAATGTGGTGATTGTGTTTGATAGTTCAGGCTCCTCGTCCGGTCATCACATCTGTGAACAGTACAGACACATCACTGAACGTGTCGTGGACCAGCGGTGACGTGACCGTCACTAAATGCCAAATCCGTTACAGACGTCTGGACACAGAGTCATGGACAGAGGTCAGGCCGGAAACATGATTAATGTCTCATCGACACACATGAACGGTCTTGAGTTTGGTCTGAAGTGAATGTGATTGGCTCTCTGTGTCAGAGTGGCGTGCTGGACGTGTGTGTGGAGTTTGTGTCCATCATCTGTGATCTTCAGCCCTTCACTGAATACAGTGTGAGCGTCCGCTGCTGTCGTGAGTCCGGCCGCTGGAGCCACTGGAGTTCTGAAGCTCCGGTCATGACCTCAGAGACCAGTGAGTGTCAACATCATCATACACCTTCTCTTCAAAAGTTCTCCAAAAAACGGTCCTGCAGTTAAAGTGACACTTCACCCAAACATGAAAACGCTGTCATCATGTCATCAGAATCTTTGGGTGAAGTGTCACTTTAAGAGTATTTCATCTACTACATTATGTCATTGCTAAACATTGGTATCACACTGTTACTTTTACATTGTTTGGAACATTCAGAAAGAATGTTTTTATAATGTTCCCTGAGCGTTCTCACACATCAAACATGTTTTTGTTAGTCTGATTCTGATCTTGTTTTGTTATGTGTTGTGTGTGTGACAGTAATGATGTATTTGTGATTGTAGTGCCGACCGCAGCTCCTCGGGTCAGTTATTATCTGGCCTTGGACAGAAACTCAGGAAGCCGTCAGCTGGGGATTCTCTGGAAGGTCAGAGTTTGTTTCAGTTGTGTTTGACAGCAGGTCTCAATGTCATCTCTCTGGTTTATGAATGAAGTCATTGTGTTCAACTTCACGTGTGTTGTTCTGCAGTGTTGGGTGTAACTAGTTACGACACTGTAAAAAAATCCCGTCAAAAACGTATAAAGTACCGGCAGAAAATTACCAGTACATTTTCCTTTATTTTACGGACATTTCCGTTGATGCTAAAATGTAATTTAATGCAGTGCAAAATGTAAAATACAGGTGAAACAACTGTAAAAAATGAATATGGAAAATTCCTTCATATAATACAGTATATTTTTAGAGTGTAAGTAATGAGTTACTGTAATTTAATTTAATTTAATTTAATTTCCCTTATAAAAAGTAAAGTAATCTTTCCTGTAATTTAATTACAGTTACTTCTGAAGTAATTAAACTAAATACTGTGTGTATATAGTACAATAGTGGAATTGACATCAACATTCAAAGTCTAACTTTAGAATCCGTGCTTTAATGTATGATTCTCACATTTGTAATACTTTGGTCAGTTAATAAGAGTACTTTATGCAGTTTAATATGATTTATTTGAATGAATTAAAAGAGCCGTTTCATGTCTGTCCTTGAATCACTGAACTAATCAAGGTTGATATTATAGATATAGAAAGTAATTAATAATTAGTAGTCAAATACTTATTGGAGAGAGTCATTTGTACAGTCATCTAACTACACTATTGAATATGTCATTAGTAACTAGTAATGGATTACTTTTCAGAGTAACTTACCCAACACTGCTGTTGTGTATGTGATACATTCATTAACAATCACACGTGGTTATTCTGAAAGGCTTTGGATCCATCAGACGCCGGCGGGATCATTCGAGGATATGAAGTGTCTTATGTGCCCGTCACTCGTCTCTCTGAGCGGCGACGCGTCCGCACGTCTGATCTGAAGGTGTTTGTGTCTGTAGTGTCAGAGGAGTACGACATCACTGTGACGGCGTGTAACAGAGCCGGACGCTCACCCAACTATCAGCTCAGAGTCAGTGCACATCATCTTCAGGGTGAGAACGCTCTTACTGTCTGATCACGTCATGAAAACATCAGATGATGAGCTGTAATGTTGTGTTCAGCTGTGTCTGCGGTCGAGGGTCTCTGGGCTTCTTCGGAGGGTCTCTCACTGCGTCTCTGCTGGATTCATGACTCGACCGCAGTAAACGTGAGCGAGTTTGCCATTGAATGGAGATCTTCTTCAAACCCGTCCTCCGGCGGATGGAAGCGTGTGAACGGATCCACCTTTACTGCACTTCTGACAGGTCATCTGTTCATCTCTCATGATTAACTTCATCATGTGACGGGATTGTTTGGAAGCATAATGAACATCTCAAACTCACTGGAGAACAACGTGTCCAGACTTTAAGAAAGAAAGAAATGTTTTTGTCATGTATTACAGTAATGAAAATAAAAGACACACTCGCAATGAAAGCATCTGTTATTTAGGTATATAAATCATAGAATTCTTGATTGTTAAGGCTGAATATGTCATATGACCTTTATAGGCCATAACATATAGTAGTGAGTGACCAAAAGTGATGTCTGGTGTGTCATATTTATAAAATACTTGCTTTTAATGTCCCCTCACATTACACCATTAAAGCATGAGGTGTATGGCACATTCAAAATGGACAAAACACTACATTTGCATTGTATTTATTTGCATTTGCGAATGCACACCTTCGGCGTGGAAAAGACGTTTACTTTCAGTTTTAAGGTCAGAAACGACGTTCAGATTTCACGAACAGGCAATTTGTTTAATCGCGTGTAAATATAATGTCATATATGCTATTAAAAGACATTTATATTTAATTTGTCAAAAAAACCTGTCAAAAGGATTTGCAGCATCCAGGTTACTGTGTGTTATTAGTTTTGAGCGGTTGTTATCTAATAACGAAGCTGCAAATGTCGTGTCTGGCCAATCAGAATCAAGCATTTTAACGAGCCGTGTAATATTGAAAGTTCACTTTCGCTCACTACTGAACGTGTTGAGATTTGATGTAGATATTATTGTGTCACAGGTATTAAATCAGAAGAGACGTACAGCATCAGTGTTTATTCCATTCATGGTTCTCTGTGTGGACTGCCGGTGTCCGTCTCCGCTGATCTACAGCACGGCAGTGAGTACACGCACGCACGCACGCACGCACGCACACACACACACACACACACACA